>NC_068431.1:9141735-9441735 GCF_023373465.1 Oncorhynchus keta
AACCTTTATTTAACTAGGCAAGTCAGTTAAGAACCAATTCTTATTTTACAATGACGGCCTACCGGGGAGCAGTGGGTTAACTGCCTTTTTCAGGGGCAGAATGACAGTACCTTGTCAGCTCAGGGATTCGATCTAGCAACCTTTTGGCTACAAGTCCAACGCTCTAAACACTAGGCTACGTTGCCTCCCCACATTTGATTGGTGGCACTCATTGCATTTTCTCTCCAAAACATCTATGGTGCGTGTGGTTCATTGACGTACTGGCAGCTGTCTGTTTTAAGTCAACGAGAAAGATCCTGAATTCATAACAGTGTTGGTGTGTTAATGATCTGTCCAAAGGGGACCTTGTCTGTTATGTTCTATTCTGTTGGGTTTTACCAGTCAGGCCATCCATACTCACTAGTCATCTCTCCTCTCAAATCAGTAGTCCTCTCTCCTCTCTCTCTACTCACTAGTCCTCTCTACTCTCAAATCACTAGTCCTCTCTCCTCTCTCTCTACTCACTAGTCCTCTCTACTCTCAAATCACTAGTCCTCTCTCCTCTCTCTCTACTCACTAGTCCTCTCAACTCTCTCTCTCCTCTCAAATCACTAGTCCTCTCTCCTCTACTCACTAGTCCTCTGTCCTCTCTCTCCTCTACTCACTAGTCCTCTCTCCTCTCTCCTCTCAAATCACTAGTCCTCTCTCCTCTACTCACTAGTCCTCTGTCCTCTCTCTCCTCTACTCACTAGTCCTCTCACCTCTCTCTCTCTCTCTCTCTCTCTCTCCTCTCAAATCACTAGCCCTCTCTCCTCTACTCACTTGTCCTCTGTCCTCTCTCTCCTCTATTCACTAGTCCTCTCTCCTCCCTTTCTCCTCTCTACTCACTAGTCCCCTCTCTCCTCTCTCTCTCCTCTCTACTCACTACTCCTCTCTCCTCTCTCTCTCCTCTCTCTCTCCTCTCTACTCACTAGTCCTCTCTCTCTCTCCTCTCTACTCCCCAATACTCTCTCCTCTCTCTCTCCTCTCTCTCCTCTCTACTCACTAGTTCTCTCGACTCTTTACTCACTAGTCCTCTCTCTCTCCTCTCTGCTCACTAGTGCTCTCTCCTCTCTCTCCTCTCTCTCTCTCTCCTCTACTCACTCGTCCCCTCTTTTCTCACTAGTACTCTCTCCTCTCTCTACTCACTAGTTCTCTCTCCTCTCTCTCTCCTCTCTACTCACTAGTCCTCTCTCCTCTCTCTCCTCTCTACTCACTAGTCCTCTCTCCTCTCTCTACTCACTAGTCCTCTCTCCTCTCCTCTCTCTCTCCTCTTTACTCACTAGTCCTCTCTCCTCTCTTTACTCACTAGTCCTCTCTCTCTCCTCTCTACAAAGTAGTCCTCTCTCCTCTCTACTCACTAGTCCTCTCTCCTCTCTATTCAGTAGTCCTCTCTACTCACTTGTCCTCTCTCCTCTCTTTCTCTTCTCTACTCACTAGTCCTCTCTCTCCTCTCTCTCTCCTCTCTATTCACTAGTCCTCTATCTCTTCTCTCTCTCCTCTCTACTCACTTGTCCTCTCTCCTCTCTACTAAGTAGTCCTCTCTCCTCTCTACTCACTAGTCCTCTCCCCTCTCTATTCAGTAGTCCTCTCTACTCACTTGTCCTCTCTCCTCTCTTTCTCTTCTCTACTCACTAGTCCTCTCTCTCCTCTCTCTCTCCTCTTTATTCACTAGTCCTCTCTCCTCTCTCTCTCCTCTCTACTCACTTGTCCTCTCTCCTCTCTACTCACTACTCCCCTCTCCTCTCTATTCAGTAGTCCTCTCTCCTCTCTACTCACTTGTCCTCTCTCCTCTCTTTCTCCTCTCTACTCGCTAGTCCTCTCTCTCTACTCTCTCTCCTTTCTATTCACTAGTCCTCTATCTCTCCTCTCTCTTCTCTCTACTCACTAGTCCTCTCTCTCTCCTCTCTCCTCTCTCCTCACTAGTCCCAACCATATGATCCTCTTTTCTTGTATATTATAGCTACTTGATAACCATGACGCTGATACTGCACACTCTTATTCGATTTGTTACAGGAACCACAACTTAATTGATGGCCTCCTATCTTTTTGTCATCTGTTTTCGATTTGCAGTATTACCAATGCATTCTCAAATGCTATAACCAATTTATGCAGTATTATTTCTTGCAAATTCATGATAACAGTCCTAAAGCAGTAAATTGGTACAAAACATGTTGTTATATAATCACTGGATACACATGTTTTCCCTGGGGTTGTACAGATTATGCGTCCTCAGCACCTGGGGGATTTGAGGACACTCATTGCAAGTCCAGAGGTAGTTCATCATTCAACTGAAGAACCTTCCGGTGGACCTGCATACCGTTTGTGAAATATGCAGGTTGTACTAACACTGCAATCAATATTCTTAATATCAATTTTACCACTTAGCAGTCTGTGACTAAACATGTGCTTGAGGTTGACGTACAAAAAAACAATCATTTAAAAACTGTAAAGGATTGATTCCATGATCACGCATGGTTATTCCGTGATATTACCAAAAAAATAACACTTCAAGCGGAGGCATCTCTCTTGTGCGTACACATATCAGTCAGCTGATTTAGTGTCTTGTCACTGAATGGTATATCTCAGTTCCATCATGGTGTGAGGGAGGGGATATACTGTACAGGAAGGCAAGGATGCATGGATGCCTTGGCTATAAACGGGGTACATCCTTGTCTGTCACCTTGAAAATCTCCTGACACTAGTGAACATTCACAAGGGTACAGAGACCTGAAGTTTGAGTATAGCTATTCAGAACGTGGGCTCCCGTTTCAAGTTCATGGTCAGAAGGTCATTTTACCAAAAATGTAATTCTCTCCTGGGTCAGAAGTCAACCCTTCCATTCCTCCTCACCCTGGCTCAGTGAAATGGTCTTGGTGTGGCAGCAGGTGGCTCATTGAGCTGATGGGGCCAAAGGAGAGACAGAAAGGCAAGCAACGATTATGTTTCCCTCTCTGTTGCTGCTGACTGCTCTCTTGCCACTGACTGTAGCAATCATACACTATGCAGCCGTTTGACGGCAGCTCACCTGGATTCCCAGGGTATGGAACACAGGAAGCCCCTTGTGCAGCGAGGGGGGGGGGGGGCTCAGACAGTCATGCTGGGTTTGATATCACAAGGGTTAAGGACGTGTCCCTTTGAAGAAATCAACCCACCATTAGAAACATGGAGGCTGGTGTCATGAAGGGGATAGGTCCCTTGACATCGTGGACTGTTAACCTTCACATGTAAGACGTTTATATTTGATTATATGTATACTTTACTGAGGAAAATGTATTTTCTATACCTGTGATATGTGGTTGTCTCACCTTGCTACTTTAAGATTAATGATGTGGTTGTCCCACCTAGCTACCTTAAGATGAATGATGTGGTTGTCTCACCTTGCTACTTTAAGATTAATGATGTGGTTGTCCCACCTAGCTACCTTAAGATGAATGATGTGGTTGTCCCACCTAGCTACCTTAAGATGAATGATGTGGTTGTCCCACCTAGCTACCTTAAGATGAATGATGTGGTTGTCCCACCTAGCTACCTTGAGATGAATGATGTGGTTGTCCCACCTAGCTACCTTAAGATGAATGATGTGGTTGTCCCACCTAGCTACCTTAAGATGAATGATGTGGTTGTCTCACCTAGCTACCTTGAGATGAATGATGTGGTTGTCCCACCTAGCTACCTTAAGATGAATGATGTGGTTGTCCCACCTAGCTATGAATGATGTGGTTGTCCCACCTAGCTACCTTAAGATGAATGATGTGGTTGTCTCACCTAGCTATGAATGATGTGGTTGTCTCACCTAGCTACCTTGAGATGAATGATGTGGTTGTCTCACCTAGCTACCTTAAGATTAATGATGTGGTTGTCTCACCTAGCTACCTTGAGGTTGAATGATGTGGTTGTCTCACCTAGCTACCTTAAGATGAATGATGTGGTTGTCCCACCTAGCTACCTTGAGATGAATGATGTGGTTGTCTCACCTAGCTACCTTAAGATGAGTGATGTGGTTGTCTCACCTAGCTATCTTGAGATGAGTGATGTGGTTGTCTCACCTAGCTACCTTAAGATAAGTGATGTGGTTGTCTCACCTAGCTATGAATGATGTGGTTGTCCCACCTAGCTACCTTGAGGTTGAATGATGTGGTTGTCTCACCTAGCTACCTTGAGGTTGAATGATGTGGTTGTTCCACCTAGCTACCTTGAGATAAGTGATGTGGTTGTCTCACCTAGCTACCTTAAGATAAGTGATGTGGTTGTCTCACCTAGCTATGAATGATGTGGTTGTCTCACCTAGCTACCTTAAGATGAATGATGTGGTTGTACCACCTAGCTACCTTAAGATGAATGATGTGGTTGTCCCACCTACTGTATCTACTGTATTAAGATGAATGCTCTAACTGTAAATCGCTCTGGATAAGAGCGTTTGCTAAATGACTCGAAAGTGTTATGTAAATTAAGGTGAGTTAATTATTGTATGCAATGAATATGTTTAGATTGAGCACCATAGCACACTAGACTACTAACAACATGTACATGTATTGGACTAACTAACAGTGTGTACATGTATTGGACTAACTAACAGCGTGTACATGTATTGGACTAACGAACAGCATGTACATGTATTGGACTAACTAACAGCATGTACATGTATTGGACTAACTAACAGCATGTACATGTATAGGGCTAACTAACAGCGTGTACATGTATTGGACTAACTAACAGCATGTACATGTATTGGACTAACTAACAGTGTGTACATGTATTGGACTAACTAACAGCGTGTACATGTATTGGACTAACTAACAGCGTGTACACGTATAGGACTAACTAACAGCGTGTACATGTATTGGACTAACTAACAGAATGTACATGTATTGGACTAACTAACAGTGTGTACATGTATTGGACTAACTAACAGCGTGTACATGTATTGGACTAACTAACAGTGTGTACATGTATTGGACTAACTAACAGCGTGTACATGTATTGGACTAACTACCAGTGTGTACATGTACTGGACTAACTAACAGCATGTATAAGTATTGGACTAACTAACAGCGTGTACACGCATAGGACTAACTAACAGCGTGTACACGTATAGGGCTAACTAACAGCGTGTACATGTATTGGACTAACTAACAGCGTGTACACATATAGAACTAACTAACAGCGTGCACATGTATTGGACTAGCTAACAGCGTGTACATGTATTGGACTAACTAACAGCGTGTACATGTACTGGACTAACTAACAGCGTGTACATGTATTGGACTAACTAACAGCGTGTACATGTATTGGACTAACTAACAGCGTGTACATGTATTGGACTAACTAACAGCGTGTACATGTATTGGACTAACTAACAGCGTGTACATGTATTGGACTAACTAACAGCGTGTACATGTATTGGACTAACTAACAGCGTGTACATGTATTGGACTAGCTAACAGCGTGTACATGTATTGGACTAACTAACAGCGTGTACATGTATTGGACTAACATAAGTCTTAACAAGGTGTAATGTGTTTGCGGCCCGGTGGACACGACGTTGCCCTCCAGATTACAATCTGTCCTACGCTGTACTACAGTCCCTAATTAACCTCGTGCTGCGTGTTGGACCGTTTCCCTCCTGTCACATTTGTTGTTTTGAAACGTGTGTTTGTTCAACATGATCAGCTGTGACTATTTTCACCTAGATTTTCTTCTCTGTTGATTTCTATATTTATGTTGAAGTAAATGTAACACATGACTTCGTTAAGATTATGCTCCCTGTTATATAAATGAAGACAAGTCATGTATATGCTAATGTTGGTACTTCCTCCCTCTCTCCTTACCTCCTCCCTCAGTCATTACCTCCTCCCTCTCTCCTTACCTCCTCCCTCAGTCATTACCTCCCCCCTCTCTCCTTACCTCCTCCCTCAGTCATTACCTCCCCCCTCTCTCCTTACCTCCCCCCTCTCTCACTACCTCCCCCCTCTCTTCTTACTTCCTCCCTCTCTCCTTACCTCCTCCCTCAGTCATTACCTCCTCCCTGTCTTCATTAAACACCAAACCAGGTGGGTACCCTTGACATGTCTGACTGGAATATATTCACCAGGTAGAATATGGACTGTGGTGTCAAGTCATAATCTGATGGAGATCTGAAGTCAATTGACTCTAACCCTTTTAAAGTAGTGTATGTGGAATATTCTCACTTAAAGACATGCATTTCAAATGGTTTTAATTAAACTTTTTCATGGACTCAAGTATCCATTTTGTGGCGCTTGGGAAATTGTAGTTGCCATTGTAGAGAAATGTGGTTCCTCTGACTATAATGTGATTCCTCTGACTATAATGTGGTTCCTCTGACCTCTGACTATAATGTGGTTCCTCTGTTCCTCTGACTATAATGTGGTTCCTCTGACTATACTGTGGTTCCTCTGACTATAATGTGATTCCTCTGACTATAATGTGGTTCCTCTGACTATAATGTGATTCCTCTGACTATACTGTGGTTCCTCTGACTATAATGTGGTTCCTAATGTGGTTCCTCTGACTATAATGTGGTTCCTCTGACTATAATGTGGTTCCTCTGACTATACTGTGGTTCCTCTGACTATCTGTGGTTCCTCTGACTATACTGTGGTTCCTCTGACTATACTGTGGTTCCTCTGACTATACTGTGGTTCCTCTGACTATAATGTGGTTCCTCTGACTATATGTGGTTCCTCTGACTATACTGTGGTTCCTCTGACTATACTGTGGTTCCTCTGACTATAATGTGGTTCCTCTGACTATAATGTGGTTCCTCTGACTATACTGTGGGTTCCTCTGACTATACTGTGGTTCCTCTGACTATAATGTGGTTCCTCTGACTATAATGTGGTTCCTCTGACTATACTGTGGTTCCTCTGACTATACTGTGGTTCCTCTGACTATACTGTGGTTCCTCTGACTATAATGTGGTTCCTCTGACTATAATGTGGTTCCTCTGACTATAATGTGGTTCCTCTGACTATACTGTGGTTCCTCTGACTATACTGTGGTTCCTCTGACTATATAATGTGGTTCCTCTGACTATAATGTGGTTCCTCTGACTATAATGTGGTTCCTCTGACTATACTGTGGTTCCTCTCTATACTGTGGTTCCTCTACTATACTGTGGTTCCTCTGACTATAATGTGGTTCCTCTGACTATACTGTGGTTCCTCTGACTATAATGTGGTTCCTCTGACTATACTGTGGTTCCTCTGACTATAATGTGGTTCCTCTGACTATACTGTGGTTCCTCTGACTATACTGTGGTTCCTCTGACTATACTGTGGTTCCTCTGACTATAATGTGGTTCCTCTGACTATAATGTGGTTCCTCTGACTATACTGTGGTTCCTCTGACTATACTGTGGTTCCTCTGACTATAATGTGGTTCCTCTGACTATAATGTGGTTCCTCTGACTATACTGTGGTTCCTCTGACTATATGTGGTTCCTCTGTGGTTCCTCTGACTATAATGTGATTCCTCTGACTATACTGTGGTTCCTCTGACTATACTGTGGTTCCTCTGACTATACTGTGGTTCCTCTGACTATAATGTGGTTCCTCTGACTATAATGTGGTTCCTCTGACTATAATGTGGTTCCTCTGACTATAATGTGGTTCCTCTGACTATACTGTGGTTCCTCTGACTATACTGTGGTTCCTCTGACTATACTGTGGTTCCTCTGACTATACTGTGGTTCCTCTGACTATAATGTGGTTCCTCTGACTATAATGTGGTTCCTCTGACTATAATGTGGTTCCTCTGACTATAATGTGGTTCCTCTGACTATAATGTGGTTCCTCTGACTATACTGTGGTTCCTCTGACTATACTGTGGTTCCTCTGACTATAATGTGGTTCCTCTGACTATACTGTGGTTCCTCTGACTATACTGTGGTTCCTCTGACTATACTGTGGTTCCTCTGACTATAATGTGGTTCCTCTGACTATACTGTGGTTCCTCTGACTATAATGTGGTTCCTCTGACTATAATTCTGGTTCCTCTGACTATACTGTGGTTCCTCTGACTATACTGTGGTTCCTCTGACTATACTGTGGTTCCTCTGACTATACTGTGGTTCCTCTGACTATACTGTGGTTCCTCTGACTATACTGTGGTTCCTCTGACTATATTCTGGTTCCTCTGACTATACTGTGGTTCCTCTGACTATACTGTGATTCCTCTGACTATAATGTGGTTCCTCTGACTATACTGTGGTTCCTCTGACTATACTGTGATTCCTCTGACTATAATGTGTTTCCTCTGACTATACTCTGGTTCCTCTGACTATATTGTGGTTCCTCTGACTATACTGTGGTTCCTCTGACTATACTGTGGTTCCTCTGACTATACTGTGGTTCCTCTGACTATACTGTGGTTCCTCTGACTATACTGTGGTTCCTCTGACTATACTGTGGTTCCTCTGACTATACTGTGGTTCCTCTGACTATAATGTGGTTCCTCTGACTATACTGTGGTTCCTCTGACTGACTATACTGTGGTTCCTCTGACCATACTGTGGTTCCTCTGACTATAATGTGGTTCCTCTGACTATAATGTGGTTCCTCTGACTATAATGTGGTTCCTCTGACTATAATGTGGTTCCTCTGACTATACTGTGGTTCCTCTGACTATAATGTGGTTCCTCTGACTATAATGTGGTTCCTCTGACTATACTGTGGTTCCTCTGACTATACTGTGGTTCCTCTGACTATAATGTGGTTCCTCTGACTATACTGTGGTTCCTCTGACTATACTGTGGTTCCTCTGACTATACTGTGGTTCCTCTGACTATAATGTGGTTCCTCTGACTATACTGTGGTTCCTCTGACTATACTGTGGTTCCTCTGACTATACTGTGGTTCCTCTGACTATAATGTGGTTCCTCTGACTATAATGTGGTTCCTCTGACCTCTGACTATACTGTGGTTCCTCTGACTATACTGTGGTTCCTCTGACTATACTGTGGTTCCTCTGACTATGCTGTGTTTCCTCTATGTTGTGTCTTTACTATCATTTACTGAAGACTGATAGTTTTATCCTCTGACCATACTTAGTTACTGCGTGACTATAACGTGGTAATCACTATACTGTGGTTCCTCTGACCAAGGAAAAATATTCCTCTGACTATAATGTGGTTCCTCTATCATGGACTACGTCTCCTCTGAAAATAACTTTGATATTTTATCTGACTCAATTAGTCTTCGAATTAATGAATTATTTACTCTACCTCACTGTGTTCCTCTCATACTGTAAATTGTGGTTCCTCTGACGAATGTGGTTCCTCTGATCTATACATCAATGTGGTTCCTAAATTATTTATTTCTGACTAATCACAGAAATGGTTAAACAAACAAACAAGGTAAATGTGGTTCCTCTGAAATGATATGGTTCCTCTGACTATAATGTGGGTTCCAAGAAGTTCCTCAATGACTATACTGTGGTTCCTCTGACATGTGGTTCCTCTGAACGCTCAACTATATATATATTTACGCTCACTATAATGTCTGACTATACTGTGGTTCCTCTGACTATACTGTGGTTCCTCTGACTATAATGAGGTTCCTCTGACTATACTGTGGTTCCTCTGACTATACTGTGGTTCCTCTGACTATACTGCGGTTCCTCTGACTATAATGTGGTTCCTCTGACTATACTGTGGTTCCTCTGACCTCTGACTATACTGTGGTTCCTCTGACTATACTGTGGCTCCTCTGACTATAATGTGGTTCCTCTGACTATACTGTGGTTCCTCTTACCTCTGACTATACTGTGGTTCCTCTGACTATAATGTGGTTCCTCTGACTATACTGTGGTTCCTCTGACTATACTGTGGTTCCTCTGACTATACTGTGGTTCCTCTGACTATACTGTGGTTCCTCTGACTATAACTGTGGTTCCTCTGACTATAATGTGGTTCCTCTGACTATACTGTGGTTCCTCCTATACTGTGGTTCCTCTGACTATAATGTGGTTCCTCTGACTATACTGTGGTTCCTCTGACTATAATGTGGTTCCTCTGACTATAATGTGGTTCCTCTGACTATAATGTGGTTCCTCTGACTATAATGTGGTTCCTCTGACTATAACATGGTTCCTCTGACTATACTGTGGTTCCTCTGACCTCTGACTATACTGTGGTTCCTCTGACTATACTGTGGTTCCTCTGACTATAATGTGGTTCCTCTGACTATAACGTGGTTCCTCTGACTATAATGTGGTTCCACTGACTATAACATGGTTCCTCTGACTATACTGTGGTTCCTCTGACCTCTGACTATACTGTGGTTCCTCTGACTATACTGTGGTTCCTCTGACTATACTGTGGTTCCTCTGACTATACTGTGGTTCCTCTGACTATACTGTGGTTCCTCTGACTATACTGTGGTTCCTCTGACTATACTGTGGTTCCTCTGACGATACTGTGGTTCCTCTGACTATATTCTGGTTCCTCTGACTATACTGTGGTTCCTCTGACTATACTGTGGTTCCTCTGACTATACTGTGGTTCCTCTGACTATACTGTGGTTCCTCTGACTATACTGTGGTTCCTCTGACTATAAAGTGGTTCTCTGACTATACTGTGGTTCCTCTGACTATAAAGTGGTTCATCTGACTATAATGTGGTTCCTCTGACCTCTGACTATACTGTGGTTCCTCTGACTATAAAGTGGTTCATCTGACTATACTATGGTTCCTCTGACCTCTGACTATAATGTGGTTCCTCTGACCTCTGACTATAATGTGGTTCCTCTGACTATACCGTGGTTCCTCTGACTATACTGTGGTTCCTCTGACTATACTGTGGTTCCCCTGACCTCTGACTATAATGTGGTTCCTCTGACTATACTGTGGTTCCTCTGACTATACTGTGGTTCCTCTGACTATAATGTGGTTCCTCTGACTATAATGTGGTTCCTCTGACTCTATACTGTGGTTCCTCTGACTATACTGTGGTTCCTCTGACTATAATGTGGTTCCTCTGACTATAATGTGGTTCCTCTGACTATACTGTGGTTCCTCTGACTATACTGTGGTTCCTCTGACTATACTGTGGTTCCTCTGACTATAATGTGGTTCCTCTGACTATAATGTGGTTCCTCTGACTATAATGTGGTTCCTCTGACTATAATGTGGTTCCTCTGACTATAATGTGGTTCCTCTGACTATAACGTGGTTCCTCTGACTATAATGTGGTTCCACTGACTATAACATGGTTCCTCTGACTATACTGTGGTTCCTCTGACCTCTGACTATACTGTGGTTCCTCTGACTATACTGTGGTTCCTCTGACTATAAAGTGGCTCATCTGACTATGCTGTGGTTCCTCTGACTATAATGTGGTTCCTCTGACTATAATGTGGTTCCTCTGACTATAATGTGGTTCCTCTGACATCTGACTATACTGTGGTTCCTCTGACTATACTGTGGTTCCTCTCACATCTGACTATAATGTGGTTACTCTGACTATACTGTGGTTACTCTGACTATACTGTGGTTCCTCTGACTATACTGTGGTTCCTCTGACTATACTGTGGTTCCTCTGACTATACTGTGGTTCCTCTGACTATACTGTGGTTCCTCTGACTATAATGTGGTTCCTCTGACTATAATGTGGTTCCTCTGACTATAATGTGGTTCCTCTGACTATAACTGTGGTTCCTCTGACTATAATGTGGTTCCTCTGACTATAACATGGTTCCTCTGACTATACTGTGGTTCCTCTGACTATAATGTGGTTCCTCTGACTATACTGTGGTTCCTCTGACTATACTGTGGTTATGTGGTTCCTCTGACTATACTGTGGTTCCTCTGACTATAATGTGGTTCCTCTGACTATAACTGTGGGTTCCTCTGACTATAATGTGGTTCCTCTGACTATACTGTGGTTCCTCTGACTATACTGTGGTTCCTCTGACTCTGACTATACTGTGGTTCCTCTGACTATACTGTGGTTCCTCTGACTATAATGTGGTTCCTCTGACTATACTGTGGTTCCTCTGTGGTTATCTGACTGTGGTTCCTTCCTCTGACTATACTGTGGTTCCTCTGACTATAAAGTGGTTCATCTGACTATACTATGGTTCCTCTGACCTCTGACTATAATGTGGTTCCTCTGACCTCTGACTATAATGTGGTTCCTCTGACTATACTGTGGTTCCTCTGACTATACTGTGGTTCCCCTGACCTCTGACTATAATGTGGTTCCTCTGACTATACTGTGGTTCCTCTGACTATACTGTGGTTCCTCTGACTATAATGTGGTTCCTCTGACTATAATGTGGTTCCTCTGACATCTGACTATACTGTGGTTCCTCTGACTATACTGTGGTTACTCTGACTGTAATGTGGTTCCTCTGACTATAATGTGGTTCCTCTGACTATAATGTGGTTCCTCTGACATCTGACTATACTGTGGTTCCTCTGACTATACTGTGGTTACTCTGACTATACTGTGGTTCCTCTGACTATAATGTGGTTCCTCTGACTATAATGTGGTTCCTCTGACTATAATGTGGTTCCTCTGACTATAATGTGGTTCCTCTGACTATAATGTGGTTCCTCTGACTATAACGTGGTTCCTCTGACTATAATGTGGTTCCTCTGACTATAACTGTGGTTCCTCTGACTATACTGTGGTTCCTCTGACTATACTGTGGTTCCTCTGACTATACTGTGGTTCCTCTGACTATGCTGTGGTTCCTCTGACTATAATGTGGTTCCTCTGACTATAACTGTGGTTCCTCTGACTATACTGTGGTTCCTCTGACTATAACTGGTTCCTCTGACTATACTGTGGTTCCTTCCTCTGACTATACTGTGGTTCCTCTGACTATACTGTGGTTCCTCTGACTATACTGTGGTTCCTCTGACTATAATGTGGTTCCTTCCTCTGACTATACTGTGGTTCCTCTGACTATACTGTGGTTCCTCTGACTATACTGTGGTTCCTCTGACTATATGTGGTTCCTCTGACCTCTGACTATACTGTGGTTCCTCTGACTATAATGTGGTTCCTCTGACTATACTGTGGTGGTTCTTATGATACTGTGGTTCTTCTGACTGTGGTTCCTCTGACTATAATGTGGTTCCTCTGACTATACTGTGGTTCCTCTGACTATACTTTGGTTCCTCTGACTATAATGTGGTTGCCTATAATGTGGTTCCTCTGACTATAATGTGGTTCCTCTGACCTCTGACTATACTGTGGTTCCTCTGACTATACTGTGGTTCCTCTGACTATAATGTGGTTCCTCTGACTATAATGTGGTTCCTCTGACTATACTGTGGTTCCTCTGACATCTGACTATACTGTGGTTCCTCTGACTATACTGTGGTTCCTCTGACTATACTGTGGTTCCTCTGACTATAATGTGGTTCCTCTGACTATAATGTGGTTCCTCTGACTATAATGTGGTTCCTCTGACTATAATGTGGTTCCTCTGACTATAATGTGGTTCCTCTGACTATAACGTGGTTCCTCTGACTATAATGTGGTTCCACTGACTATAACATGGTTCCTCTGACTATACTGTGGTTCCTATTACCTCTGACTATACTGTGGTTCCTCTGACTATACTGTGGTTCCTCTGACTATACTGTGGTTCCTCTGACTATGCTGTGGTTCCTCTGACTATAATGTGGTTCCTCTGACTATAATGTGGTTCCTCTGACTATAATGTGGTTCCTCTGACATCTGACTATACTGTGGTTCCTCTGACTATACTGTGGTTCCTCTGACATCTGACTATACTGTGGTTCCTCTGACTATACTGTGGTTCCTCTGACTATACTGTGGTTCCTCTGACTATACTGTGGTTCCTCTGACTATACTGTGGTTCCTCTGACCTCTGACTATAATGTGGTTCCTCTGACTATACTGTGGTTCCTCTGACTATAATGTGGTTCCTCTGACTATACTGTGGTTCCTCTGACTATACTGTGGTTCCTCTGACTATACTGTGGTTCCTCTGACTATACTGTGGTTCCTCTGACTATACTGTGGTTCCTCTGACTATACTGTGGTTCCTCTGACTATACTGTGGTTCCTCTGACTATAATGTGGTTCCTCTGACTATACTGTGGTTCCTCTGACTATACTGTGGTTCCTCTGACTATACTGTGGTTCCTCTGACTATAATGTGGTTCCTCTGACTATAATGTGGTTCCTCTGACTATAATGTGGTTCCTCTGACTATACTGTGGTTCCTCTGACTATACTGTGGTTCCTCTGACTATACTGTGGTTCCTCTGACTATAATGTGGTTCCTCTGACTATAATGTGGTTCCTCTGACTATAATGTGGTTCCTCTGACTATAATGTGGTTCCTCTGACTATAATGTGGTTCCTCTGACTATACTGTGGTTCCTCTGACTATAATGTGGTTCCTCTGACTATACTGTGGTTCCTCTGACTATACTGTGGTTCCTCTGACTATAATGTGGTTCCTCTGACTATACTGTGGTTCCTCTGACTATACTGTGGTTCCTCTGACTATAATGTGGTTCCTCTGACTATACTGTGGTTCCTCTGACTATACTGTGGTTCCTCTGACTATAATGTGGTTCCTCTGACTATAATGTGGTTCCTCTGACATCTGACTATACTGTGGTTCCTCTGACCATACTGTGGTTCCTCTGACTGTGGTTCCTCTGACTATAAAGTGTTCATGACTATAATGTGGTTCCTCTGACTATAATGTGATTCCTCTGACTATACTGTGGTTCCTCTGACTATACTGTGGTTCCTCTGACTATACTGTGGTTCCTCTGACTATACTGTGGTTCCTCTGACTATACTGTGGTTCCTCTGACTATACTGTGGTTCCTCTGACTATAATGTGGTTCCTCTGACTATAATGTGGTTCCTCTGACTATAATGTGGTTCCTCTGACTATAATGTGGTTCCTCTGACTATAATGTGGTTCCTCTGACTATAATGTGGTTCCTCTGACTATAATGTGGTTCCTCTGACTATAACGTGGTTCCTCTGACTATACTGTGGTTCCTCTGACCTCTGACTATACTGTGGTTCCTCTGACTATACTGTGGTTCCTCTGACTATAAAGTGGTTCATCTGACTATGCTGTGGTTCCTCTGACTATAATGTGGTTCCTCTGACTATAACGTGGTTCCTCTGACTATAATGTGGTTCCACTGACTATAACATGGTTCCTCTGACTATACTGTGGTTCCTCTGACCTCTGACTATACTGTGGTTCCTCTGACTATACTGTGGTTCCTCTGACTATAAAGTGGTTCATCTGACTATAATGTGGTTCCTCTGACTATACTGTGGTTCATCTGACTATACTATGGTTCCTCTGATGTGGTTCCTCTGACTATAATGTGGTTCCTCTGACTATAATGTGGTTCCTCTGACTATACTGTGGTTCCTCTGACTATACTGTGGTTCCTCTGACTATACTGTGGTTTCCTCTGACTATAATGTGGTTCCTCTGACTATACTGTGGTTCCTCTGACTATACTGTGGTTCCTCTGACTATATGTGGTTCCTCTGACTATACTGTGGTTCCTCTCTGACTATAATGTGGTTCCTCTGACTATAATGTGGTTCCTCTGACTATAATGTGGTTCCTCCTCTGACTATACTGTGGTTCCTCTGACTATACTGTGGTTCCTCTGACACCTGACTATACTGTGGTTCCTCTGACTATACTGTGGTTCCTCTGACTATAATGTGGTTCCTCTGACTATAATGTGGTTCCTCTGACTATAATGTGGTTCCTCTGACTATACTGTGGTTCCTCTGACTATAATGTGGTTCCTATACTGTGGTTCCTATACTGGTTCCTCTGACCATACTATGTGGTTCCCTTCTGTGGTTCCTCTGACTATACTGTGGTTCCTCTGACTATAATGTGGTTCCTCTGACTGTGGTTCCTCTGACTATAATGTGGTTCTCTGACTATACTACTGTGGTTCCTCCTCTGACTATATGCTGTGGTTCCTCTGATACTCTGACTATACTGTGGTTCCTCTGACTATACTGTGGTTCCTCTGACTATAACTATAATGTGGTTCCTCTGACTATAATGTGGTTCCTCTGACTATAATGTGGTTCCACTGACTATAACATGGTTCCTCTGACTATACTGTGGTTCCTCTGACCTCTGACTATACTGTGGTTCCTCTGACTATACTGTGGTTCCTCTGACTATAATGTGGTTCCTCTGACTATAACGTGGTTCCTCTGACTATAACGTGGTTCCTCTGACTATAATGTGGTTCCTCTGACCTCTGACTATACTGTGGTTCCTCTGACTATAAAGTGGTTCATCTGACTATACTGTGGTTCCTCTGACTATACTATGGTTCCTCTGACCTCTGACTATAATGTGGTTCCTCTGACTATACTATGGTTCCTCTGACCTCTGACTATAATGTGGTTCCTCTGACTATACTGTGGTTCCTCTGACTATAATGTGGTTCCTCTGACTATACTGTGGTTCCTCTGACTATAATGTGGTTCCTCTGACTATAATGTGGTTCCTCTGACTATAATGTGGTTCCTCTGACATCTGACTATACTGTGGTTCCTCTGACTATACTGTGGTTCCTCTGACTATAATGTGGTTCCTCTGACTATACTGTGGTTCCTCTGACCTTTGACTATACTGTGGTTCCTCTGACCTCTGGCCATACTGTGGTTCCTCTGACTATAATGTGGTTCCTCTGACCTCTGACTATAATGTGGTTCTTCTGACTATACTATGGTTCCTCTGACCTCTGACTATGCTGTGGTTCCTCTGAACTCTGACTATACTGTGGTTCCTCTGACTATACTGTGGTTCCTCTGACTATAATGTGGTTCCTCTGACCATAATGTGGTTCCTCTGACTATACTGTGGTTCCTCTGACTATAATGTGGTTCCTCTGACTATACTGTGGTTCCTCTGACTATAATGTGGTTCCTCTGACTATACGTGGTTCCTCTGACTATACTGTGGTTCCTCTGATGTGGTTCCTCTGACTATAATGTGGTTCCTCTGACTATACTGTGGTTCCTCTGACTATAATGTGGTTCCTCTGACTATAATGTGGTTCCTCTGACTATAATGTGGTTCCTCTGACTATAATGTGGTTCCTCTGACCTCTGACTATAATGTGGTTCCTCTGACTATACCGTGGTTCCTCTGACTATACTGTGGTTCCTCTGACTATACTGTGGTTCCCCTGACCTCTGACTATAATGTGGTTCCTCTGACTATACCGTGGTTCCTCTGACTATACTGTGGTTCCTCTGACTATACTGTGTTTCCTCTGACTATAATGTGGTTCCTCTGACTATAATGTGGTTCCTCTGACTATAATGTGGTTCCTCTTACATCTGACTATACTGTGGTTCCTCTGACTATACTGTGGTTCCTCTGACATCTGACTATACTGTGGTTCCTCTGACTATACTGTGGTTCCTCTGACTATAATGTGGTTCCTCTGACTATAATGTGGTTCCTCTGACTATAATGTGGTTCCTCTGACTATAATGTGGTTCCTCTGACATCTGACTATACTGTGGTTACTCTGACTATACTGTGGTTCCTCTGACCATACTATGGTTCCTCTCACCTCTGACTATACTGTGGTTCCTCTGACTATAATGTGGTTCCTCTGACCTCTGACTATAATGTGGTTCTTCTGACTATACTATGGTTCCTCTGACCTCTGACTATGCTGTGGTTCCTCTGAACTCTGACTATACAGTGGTTCCTCTGACTATACTGTGGTTCCTCTGACTATAACGTGGTTCCTCTGACTATAATGTGGTTCCACTGACTATAACATGGTTCCTCTGACTATACTGTGGTTCCTCTGACCTCTGACTATACTGTGGTTCCTCTGACTATACTGTGGTTCCTCTGACTATAATGTGGTTCCTCTGACTATAACGTGGTTCCTCTGACTATAACGTGGTTCCTCTGACTATAATGTGGTTCCTCTGACTATACTGTGGTTCCTCTGACTATACTGTGGTTCCTCTGACTATACTGTGGTTCCTCTGACTATACTATGGTTCCTCTGACCTCTGACTATAATGTGGTTCCTCTGACTATACTATGGTTCCTCTGACCTCTGACTATAATGTGGTTCCTCTGACTATACTGTGGTTCCTCTGACTATACTGTGGTTCCTCTGACCTCTGACTATAATGTGGTTCCTCTGACTATACTGTGGTTCCTCTGACTATACTGTGGTTCCTCTGACTATAATGTGGTTCCTCTGACTATAATGTGGTTCCTCTGACTATAATGTGGTTCCTCTGACATCTGACTATACTGTGGTTCCTCTGACTATACTGTGGTTCCTCTGACTATAATGTGGTTCCTCTGACTATACTGTGGTTCCTCTGACCTTTGACTATACTGTGGTTCCTCTGACCTCTGGCCATACTGTGGTTCCTCTGACTATAATGTGGTTCCTCTGACTATATGTGGTTCCTCTGACTATACTGTGGTTCCTCTGACCTCTGACTACTGTGGTTCCTCTGACTATACTGTGGTTCCTCTGACTATACTGTGGTTCCTCTGACTATAATGTGGTTCCTCTGACTATAATGTGGTTCCTCTGACTATACTGTGGTTCCTCTGACTATAATGTGGTTCCTCTGACTATACTGTGGTTCCTCTGACTATAATGTGGTTCCTCTGACTATAATGTGGTTCCTCTGACTATACTGTGGTTCCTCTGACTATACTGTGGTTCCTCTGACTATACTGTGGTTCCTCTGACTATAATGTGGTTCCTCTGACTATAATGTGGTTCCTCTGACTATAATGTGGTTCCTCTGACTATACTGTGGTTCCTCTGACTGATACTGTGGTTCCTCTGACTATACTGTGGTTCCTCTGACTATACTGTGGTTCCTCTGACTATAACGTGGTTCCTCTGACTATAATGTGGTTCCCTCTGACTATAACTGTGGTTCCTCTGACTATACTGTGGTTCCTTGACCTCTGACTATACTGTGGTTCCTCTGACTATACTGTGGTTCCTCTGACTATAATGTGGTTCCTCTGACTATAACGTGGTTCCTCTGACTATAACGTGGTTCCTCTGACTATACTGTGGTTCCTCTCCTCTGACTATACTGTGGTTCCTCTGACTATACTGTGGTTCCTCTGACTATACTGTGGTTCCTCTGACTATACTATATGGTTGGTTCCTCTGACTATAATGTGGTTCCTCTGACTATACTGGTTCCTCTGTTCCTCTGACTATAATGTGGTTCCTCTGACTATACTGTGGTTCCTCTGACTATACTGTGGTTCCTCTGACTATACTGTGGTTCCTCTGACTCTGACTATACTGTGGTTCCTCTGACTATAATGTGGTTCCTCTGACTATAATGTGGTTCCTCTGACTATACTGTGGTTCCTCTGATCTGAATATACTGTGGTTCCTCTGAACTCTATACTGTGGTTCCTCTGACTATAATGTGGTTCCTCTGACTATACTGTGGTTCCTCTGACCTCTGACTATAATGTGGTTCCTCTGACTATACTGTGGTTCCTCTGACTATACTGTGGTTCCTCTGACTATAATGTGGTTCCTCTGACTATAATGTGGTTCCTCTGACTATAATGTGGTTCCTCTGACATCTGACTATACTGTGGTTCCTCTGACTATACTGTGGTTACTCTGACTATAATGTGGTTCCTCTGACTATACTGTGGTTCCTCTGACTATACTGTGGTTCCTCTGACCTCTGGCCATACTGTGGTTCCTCTGACTATAATGTGGTTCCTCTGACCTCTGACTATAATGTGGTTCTTCTGACTATACTATGGTTCCTCTGACCTCTGACTATGCTGTGGTTCCTCTGAACTCTGACTATACTGTGGTTCCTCTGACTATACTGTGGTTCCTCTGACTATAATGTGGTTCCTCTGACCATAATGTGGTTCCTCTGACTATACTGTGGTTCCTCTGACTATAACGTGGTTCCTCTGACTATACTGTGGTTCCTCTGACTATAATGTGGTTCCTCTGACTATAACGTGGTTCCTCTGACTATACTGTGGTTCCTCTGACTATAATGTGGTTCCTCTGACTATAATGTGGTTCCTCTGACTATACTGTGGTTCCTCTGACTATAATGTGGTTCCTCTGACTATAATGTGGTTCCTCTGACTATAATGTGGTTCCTCTGACTATAATGTGGTTCCTCTGACTATAACATGGTTCCTCTGACTATACTGTGGTTCCTCTGACTATAATGTGGTTCCTCTGACTATAATGTGGTTCCTCTGACTATAATGTGGTTCCTCTGACTATAATGTGGTTCCTCTGACTATAATGTGGTTCCTCTGACTATAATGTGGTTCCTCTGACTATACTGTGGTTCCTCTGACTATAATGTGGTTCCTCTGACTATAACGTGGTTCCTCTGACTATAATGTGGTTCCTCTGACTATAACATGGTTCCTCTGACTATACTGTGGTTCCTCTGAATGTGGTTCCTCTGACTATACTGTGGTTCCTCTGACTATACTGTGGTTCCTCTGACTATAATGTGATTCCTCTGACTATAATGTGGTTCCTCTGACTATAACATGGTTCCTCTGACTATACTGTGGTTCCTCTGACTATAATGTGGTTCCTCTGACTATACTGTGGTTCCTCTATATGTGGTTCCTCTGACTATAATGTGGTTCCTCTGACTATAATGTGGTTCCTCTGACTATAATGTGATTCCTCTGACTATAATGTGGTTCCTCTGACTATAACATGGTTCCTCTGACTATAATGTGATTCCTCTGACTATAATGTGGTTCCTCTGACTATAATGTGATTCCTCTGACTATAACATGGTTCCTCTGACTATACTGTGGTTCCTCTGACTATAATGTGGTTCCTCTGACTATACTGTGGTTCCACTGACTATAACATGGTTCCTCTGACTATAATGTGATTCCTCTGACTATAATGTGGTTCCTCTGACTATAACATGGTTCCTCTGACTATACTGTGGTTCCTCTGACTATAATGTGGTTCCTCTGACTATAACGTGGTTCCTCTGACTATAATGTGGTTCCACTGACTATAACATGGTTCCTCTGACTATACTGTGATTCCTCTGACCTCTGACTATACTGTGGTTCCTCTGACTATAATGTGGTTCCTCTGACTATAATGTGGTTCCTCTGACTATAATGTGGTTCCTCTGACTATAACGTGGTTCCTCTGACTATACTGTGGTTCCTCTGACTATAATGTGGTTCCTCTGACTATACTGTGGTTCCTCTGACTATACTGTGGTTCCTCTGACTATACTGTGGTTCCTCTGACTATACTGTGGTTCCTCTGACTATACTGTGGTTCCTCTGACTATAATGTGGTTCCTCTGACTATAACGTGGTTCCTCTGACTATAATGTGGTTCCACTGACTATAACATGGTTCCTCTGACTATACTGTGATTCCTCTGACCTCTGACTATACTGTGGTTCCTCTGACTATACCGTGGTTCCTCTGACTATAATGTGGTTCCTCTGACTATAACGTGGTTCCTCTGACTATAATGTGGTTCCTCTGACCTCTGACTATACTGTGGTTCCTCTGACCTCTATACTGTGGTTCCTCTGACTATAAAGTGGTTCATCTGACTATACTGTGGTTTCTCTGACTATAAAGTGGTTAATCTGACTATAATGTGGTTCCTCTGACTATACTATGGTTCCTCTGACCTCTGACTATAATGTGGTTCCTCTGACTATACTGTGGTTCCTCTGAACTCTGACTATACTGTGGTTCCTCTGACTATACTATGTTTCCTCTGACCTCTGACTATAATGTGGTTCCTCTGACTATAATGTGGTTCTTCTGACTATACTATGGTTCCTCTGACCTCTGACTATGCTGTGGTTCCTCTGAACTCTGACTATACTGTGGTTCCTCTGACTATACTGTGGTTCCTCTGACTATAATGTGGTTCCTCTGACTATAATGTGGTTCCTCTGACTATACTGTGGTTCCTCTCCTCTGACTATACTGTGGTTCCTCTGACTATACTGTGGTTCCTCTGACTATAATGTGGTTCCTCTGACTATAACTGTGGTTCCTCTGACTATACTGTGGTTCCTCTGACTATAATGTGGTTCCTCTGACTATACTGTGGTTCCTCTGACTATACTGTGGTTCCTCTGACTATAATGTGGTTCCTCTGACTATAATGTGGTTCCTCTGACTATAATGTGGTTCCTCTGACTATAATGTGGTTCCTCTGACTATACTGTGGTTCCTCTGACTATACTGTGGTTCCTCTGACTATAATGTGGTTCCTCTGACTATAATGTGGTTCCTCTGACTATAATGTGGTTCCTCTGACTATAATGTGATTCCTCTGACTATAATGTGGTTCCTCTGACTATACTGTGGTTCCTCTGACTATAATGTGGTTCCTCTGACTATAACGTGGTTCCTCTGACTATAATGTGGTTCCACTGACTATAACATGGTTCCTCTGACTATACTATGATTCCTCTGACCTCTGACTATACTGTGGTTCCTCTGACTATACTGTGGTTCCTCTGACTATAATGTGATTCCTCTGACTATAATGTGGTTCCTCTGACTATAACATGGTTCCTCTGACTATACTGTGGTTCCTCTGACTATAATGTGGTTCCTCTGACTATACTGTGGTTCCTCTGACTATAATGTGGTTCCTCTGACTATAATGTGGTTCCTCTGACTATAATGTGGTTCCTCTGACTATAATGTGGTTCCTCTGACTATAATGTGATTCCTCTGACTATAATGTGGTTCCTCTGACTATAACATGGTTCCTCTGACTATAATGTGATTCCTCTGACTATAATGTGGTTCCTCTGACTATAATGTGATTCCTCTGACTATAACATGGTTCCTCTGACTATACTGTGGTTCCTCTGACTATAATGTGGTTCCTCTGACTATACTGTGGTTCCACTGACTATAACATGGTTCCTCTGACTATAATGTGATTCCTCTGACTATAATGTGGTTCCTCTGACTATAATATGGTTCCTCTGACTATACTGTGGTTCCTCTGACTATAATGTGGTTCCTCTGACTATACTGTGGTTCCTCTGACTATAATGTGGACTGACTATAACATGGTTCCTCTGACTATACTGTGTTCCTCTGACCTCTGACTATACTGTGGTTCCTCTGACTATAATGTGGTTCCTCTGACTATAATGTGTTCCTCTGACTATAATGTGGTTCCTCTGACTATAATGTGGTTCCTCTGACTATACTGTGGTTCCTCTGACTATAATGTGGTTCCTCTGACTATACTGTGGTTCCTCTGACTATACTGTGGTTCCTCTGACTATACTGTGGTTCCTCTGACTATACTGTGGTTCCTCTGACTATACTGTGGTTCCTCCTCTGTGGTTCCTCTGACTAATGTGGTTCCTCTGACTATGTGGTTCCTCTGACTATAATGTGGTTCCTCTGACTATAACATGGTTCCTCTGACTATACTGTGGTTCCTCTGACCTCTGACTATACTGTGGTTCCTCTGACTATACTGTGGTTCCTCTGACTATAATGTGGTTCCTCTGACTATAATGTGGTTCCTCTGACTATAATGTGGTTCCTCTGACCTCTGACTATACTGTGGTTCCTCTGACTATACTGTGGTTCCTCTGACCTCTGACTATACTGTGGTTCCTCTGACTATACTGTGGTTACTCTGACTATACTGTGGTTCCTCTGACTATACTGTGGTTCCTCTGACCTCTGACTATAATGTGGTTCCTCTGACTATACTGTGGTTCCTCTGAACTCTGACTATACTGTGGTTCCTCTGACTATACTATGTTTCCTCTGACCTCTGACTATAATGTGGTTCCTCTGACTATACTGTGGTTCCCCTGACCTCTGACTATAATGTGGTTCCTCTGGCTATACTGTGGTTCCTCTGACTATACTGTGGTTCCTCTGACTATAATGTGGTTCCTCTGACTATAATGTGGTTCCTCTGACTATAATGTGGCTCCTCTGACTATAATGTGGTTCATCTGACTATACTATGGTTCCTCTGACCTCTGGCCATACTGTGGTTCCTCTGACTATAATGTGGTTCCTCTGACCTCTGACTATAATGTGGTTCTTCTGACTATACTGTGGTTCCTCTGACCTCTGACTATAATGTGATTCCTCTGACCATACTGTGGTTCCTCTGACTATACTGTGGTTCCCCTGACCTCTGACTATAATGTGGTTCCTCTGACTATACTGTGGTTCCTCTCACTATACTGTGGTTCCTCTGACTATAATGTGGTTCCTCTGACTATAATGTGGTTCCTCTGGCTATAATGTGGGTCCTCTGACATCTGACTATACTGTGGTTCCTCTGACCATACTATGGTTCCTCTCACCTCTGACTATACTGTGGTTCCTCTGACTATACTGTGGTTCCTCTGACCTTTGACTATACTGTGGTTCCTCTGACTATAATGTGGTTCCTCTGACCTCTGACTATGCTGTGGTTCCTCTGACTATAATGTGGTTCTTTTGACTATACTATGGTTCCTCTGACTATAACGTGGTTCCTCTGACTATAATGTGGTTCCTCTGACCTCTGACTATACTGTGGTTCCTCTGACTATACTGTGGTTCCTCTGACTATAACGTGGTTCCTCTGACTATAATGTGGTTCCTCTGACTATAATGTGGTTCCTCTGACTATACTGTGGTTCCTCTGACCTCTGACTATAATGTGGTTCCTCTGACTATACTGTGGTTCCTCTGACTATACTGTGGTTCCTCTGACTATGCTGTGGTTCCTCTGACCTCTGACTATAATGTGGTTCCTCTGAATATATTGTGGTTCCTCTGACCTCTGACTATAATGTGGTTCCTCTGACTATACTGTGGTTCCTCTATGCTGTGGTTCCTCTGACCTCTGACTATAATGTGGTTCCTCTGACTATATTGTGGTTCCTCTGACTATACTGTGGTTCCTCTGACCTCTGACTATACTGTGGTTCCTCTGACCTCTGACTATAATGTGGTTCCTCTGACTATACTGGGTTTCCTCTGACGATACTGTGGTTCCTCTGACTATACTGTGGTTCCTCTGACTATACTGTGGTTCCTCTGACGATACTGTGGTTCCTCTGACTATACTGTGGTTCCTCTGACTATACTGTGGTTCCTCTGACCTCTGACTATAATGTGGTTCCTCTGACTATAATGTGGTTCCTCTGACTATACTGTGGTTCCTCTGACCATACTGTGGTTCCTCTGACTATAATGTGGTTCCTCTGACTACACTGTGGTTCCTCTGACTATCCTGTGGTTCCTCTGACCATACTGTGGTTCCTCTGACTATACTGTGGTTCCTCTGACCTCTGACTATACTGTGGTTCCTCTGACTATACTGTGGTTCCTCTGACCATAATGTGGTTCCTCTGAATATACTGTGGTTCCTCTGACCATACTGTGGTTCCTCTGACCATAATGTGGTTTTTCTGACTATACTGTGGTTCCTCTGACTATACTGTGGTTCCTCTGACTATACTGTGGTTCCTCTGACTATACTGTGGTTCCTCTGACTATACTGTGGTTCCTCTGACTATAATGTGGTTCCTCTGACTATACTGTGGTTCCTCTGACTATAATGTGGTTCCTCTGACTATACTGTGGTTCCTCTGACTATACTGTGGTTCCTCTGACTATAATGTGGTTCCTCTGACCTCTGACTATACTGTGGTTCCTCTGACTATATACTGTGGTTCCTCTGACTATAATGTGGTTCCTCTGACTATAATGTGGTTCCTCTGACTATACTGTGGTTCCTCTGACTATACTGTGGTTCCTCTGACTATAATGTGGTTCCTCTGACCAGACTCTGGTCCCTCTGACCATACTGTGGTTCCTCTGACCTCTGACCATACTGTGGTTCCTCTGACCTCTGACCATACTGTGGTTCCTCTGACCTCTGACCATACTGTGGTTCCTCTGACCTCTGACCATACTGTGGTTCCTCTGACCTCTGACCATACTGTGGTTCCTCTGACCTCTGACCATACTGGGGTTCCTCTGACCTCTGACCATACTGTGGTTATTTGGTAGTTAACTGTCTGAGAGCAGTCCACTGTCTGAGAGCAGTCCACTGTCTGAGAGCAGTCCACTGTCTGAGAGCAGTCCACTGTCTGAGAGCAGTCCACTGTCTGAGAGCAGTCCACTGTCTGAGAGCAGTCCACTGCAGCAGTGTGATGAGACACTCACAGCTGAGTGCTTGGCCAGGCCCCAGCCTTACACGCGGGACATCCCCAATGCATCACCGTGGAGACGGGACGTCCGGAATGCATCACCATGGAGACGGGACGTCCCCAATGCATCACTGTCGGTCTCAACCACTCGGCATGGTCAGCCAACTCCCCTGTCAGTCTAAAAAGCCTTTCCATGTCACTCTGTAAGGCCGGACTCCAGGCTCTCTCTCCCCACATTGGATAAGGTCCATTTCAGATGGTCCCATCCCATCACAAGGCCTCTGATGCAGCCTATCTACCACTGAAATCATCCTCGGGACCCTTGTCTCGGCAGACAGGAATGGTCCGGAACGATCTTGGTTTACTTGAGTTGTTAAATCTGATCATTAAAACAGGATTCATTGAATTCTTCACTGATCCAATGGGATGTAATCACGGCTAAAAGAGCATGCAGTACCAATGGGTGTTAAAGGAGACCATGTTCATCTGCCCTTCATAGTACTGTGTGGTGCCGGCTAGCTGCCTTGTCACTACCCTGCGGCCTGCATAGAAGGACTCACGCAGGCTTTGGAACGAAGGGACTGGATTTGGTATGTCTTTGTGGATAGACAACAGCTGGGAGTAACGTTGAGTTAAAAGAAATCTTCGTTACCCTGAGACCCAACATGAGAGATTTGGCATGCAATGCTATGACCGTTAAAATCAAAAGCTTTACTGTTTTGCCGCAGGGTAGGTCCCATAATGTTTTACTCTCAGGATCAGTAATGACTATATAGTCGGGGTTGGGGGTCAATACCATTTCATTTTCAGTCAATTCAGAAAGTAAACCAAATTCTAATTACAAATTTTCCTAATTGAAAAGCATTGAAGGTGAATTGGACTTTCAGTGTACTTCCTGAATTGATGGAATTGACCCCAATCCTGACTAATAACTTTGGCTTAATGTCTCATGTAAAACTAGTTAGGCCTCACATAGAACAGCTGTGTGGTTCAGTGCCATGCATGAGGCCAACAAGCACAGCAAGCAGCAGGGGTGGCTGCATTCATTCTGTAGTATCTTCAGCTTGGGCCTCTCATTCTCCTTATAAGTCCCCCCTTTCATTGCTTTGTACATTTGCTGTAAACTACTCCATTTTCAGCAGTCCTAACTTTGACTCTTGGAATTCTTGCAGCATAGCTAGCTTGTCAAAAAACAAAAACAAAAAGGACGTTAGAAGTTTCACATCTCACCCCTATGGGAAGCCAGGCTCGGCCCCAAAGAGAGGAGATAAGATCAGATGTCAGACAGAAGATCCTCTGCAGCGTCATGGTAACAGCGTGGGGGGGGGACATCTGAGGCCTTTTCACTCTTCCTCCTACTGAGTGAGTACAACAGCAAATTAAAGTCCGATTCTTTCACTACATTTCATAAGACGTAAACACTGTCAGTATCCACTATGATGGACATTGAAAGCACGGTCGGTATCCACTATGATGGACATTGGGAAAAAACGGGCCAACTAGGTCTTTGAAGAGATGATCAAAGAGGAGTCTTTGATGGTGAGGCTTAGATTCTTTAAGGCCACACTCCTTCCCCTGATTACACCATCGTCCTAGAATCATCTTCAAGCCCGTCAAAAAGTTTTTTTGGGGGGGGTTGGGGAGATCTAATACTTTAAGGGGTACTTTGGGATTTTGGCAATGAAACCCCGCATCTACTTTCCCAGAGTCAGATGAACTCCTGGGATACCATTTTATTTCTCTACATTCAGTATGAATGAAGTTAGCGGTAGCGTCCTAGCTGTTACCATGGACTTCAAGGTATTGCGCTAACGCTCAGTTAGTAATTGCACTAACGCTAGTCAGCAACTTCCTCCAAATTGCACGCAGAGACATTGTGTAAGTAACCCCACTGGTGCCACCTTTTGGCACTACTGTCATGGAATTCAACATCAAAGTCTGTGGCTTTAAGGAAAGTTCCTAATCTACATTTGATGTTTTCATGAATTAATTATGGGATTCCATTGACAATTTCTTGTTTACAGAGACCAGAGTCTGGTGTGGAAACGGAGGCTTGGGACCAGCTCTCGCATAGTTAGTCAAAAAATAACATTGCAGACAGACGGTCCCAGAGCAACAGGCTTTTTTAACTTACATTGCATGTTTATGTTTGTGTTTTTTTTTATCTATAGGGATTCACTATCATGTAAAGTGATATTTCTGTGGTTTGGTGTTGGTGCTGTTTTGTTCAGTACTTTAGTTTGTTACAGGTGTTAAAGTGCTTACCAGGGCTTTTTACCAAGGCTTTTTTTTACAAGGGCTTTTTTTTACCAGGGCTTTTCTTTTTTTACCAGGGCTTTTTTTTATACCAGGTTTTTTTTTATACCAGGGCTTTTTTTTACCAGGGCTTTTTTTTACCAGGGCTTTTTTTTCTTTTCGTTTTTTTATTTTACCAGGGCTTTTTTTTACCAGGGCTTTTTTTACCAGGGCTTTTTTTTACCAGGGCTTTTTTTTTACCAGGGCTTTTTTTTAAGTACGGCAGCTTCTCTTGACATGACAACAACGTCATAGAGAGGCTTTTATTCTCTATTTTGGTTAGGCCAGGGTGGGACTAGGGTGGGCATTCTAGTTTAATTATTTCTACGTTTTGGCCCGGGTATGGTTCTCAATCAGGGACAGCTGTCTATCGTTGTCTCTGATTGGGAATCATACTTAGGCAGCCTTTTTTCCCCCACCTGTGTTTTGTGGGAAGTTGTTTTCTGTCTAGTTTATGCACCTTACAGAACGGTTTCGGTTTTCCCCCTCTTGTTTATTTTTGTTTGATCAAATAAAATCATGAACGCTTACCACGCCGCGCTTTGGTCCGATCCTCAATATCGACGAGAGCCGTGACAACAACTGATAGTCACAAGGGGAAGTACAAGACGCTGGTCGTGTCACTGTTATGAAGGACTGAAAGACATGCATTCTGATCTCACTGACTCAATTCCCCTGTGTACGAGGTACAATTACGCCTGCTGAAAACGAACGTCTAAACAGTTGTGTATATAGAGCTGGCCATTATTGATGTAATCAAAACTAGCATTTCCCATTTGTGATTCATGCAATATATTGAACATCAATGTACATGCAAGGTTGTGAACCTGTAGGCCTGTAATTCTGCCTGTGTAATGTGTTTCTGAGTACCTCTTACATAATTGAACAGGACCAATTATGTGCCTTGCAGTGCAGTGAAAATGTTTCTTAGTCCACAGGTGAGAATTGTGAGCCCCCCCCCCCTCGACTACAAAATACCCAGATCTGTCAAGAATCCTCACTTGTGATCCTAACAAGAAGGGAAGGTATAGTAGATTGTTCTGAGAGCCATAGAAACCCGCTGTCTGTGAAGCGTCCATAAGCTTCGTGTTAATTCTGCTGCAGGTGTGCTCCAAGGGCCAAAGCTCCCTGTTGGAAGAGTGACGTGTCCTCCAAAATTAGAGTGGCTTGCTAATTGAGAGGCAGTCTCCCCACACCTGGGGCCTCGTTTCTAAAACCGTGCATATGTACAAAATATACCCCCAAAATGTGTGTGCCAGTTTTCAGGCAAAAGTTGGCATTTATACAAATTTAACTTGCCGTGAGAATTTGCTCACCTCCCCTGCAATATCATAGGCAGTGTGGTTTATAGGTTCATACTGGTATACAGTCGAATTTAACAGGTGAACACTTGATATTTTATATTGTAATTGCATAAAAAAAAATTGTAGCCTGCCATAGACAATGTTTCACAATTCGTGGGCAGTCCATCATATTTGGGTTGTGGAAAAAGTCGATGCGAAACATTGTTGAATATAAACGTTCTGCTGACAGGTCCACAATAATGTTCCGTTGTTTTCACAAACTGACAGTCCTTTTCCATATATAGCAAAAAATGACCGCTAACGATTACAACAGCCAACACAGTAAATAGACTGGTAACAGTATCGGTAGGCTGGTAGGCTGGTAGGCTGCAGTATTGTGTGCGATAGGAGCAAGACATCATTGCCTATTTGAGAGTCTATAACAAGGCAGAGCAATTGATACAAACAAGTGCTTCAAATGAAACCTGAGATGACTGCATTAAAATATCCATTGAGTGGACAAAACATTAGGAACACCTTTCTAATGTTGAGTTGCACCCCTTTTTCCCTCAGAAGAGCCTCAATTCATCAGGGCAGGGACTCTACAAAGTGTTTCGAAAACGTTCCACTGGGATGCTGGTCCATGTTGACTCCAAATGCTTCCCACAGTTGTGTGAAGCTGGCTGGATGTCCTTTGGGTGGTGGACCGTTCTTGATACACACAGGAAACTGTTGAGCGTGAAATAACCCAGCAGTGTTGCAGTTTTTTGACACAAACCGGTGCGCCTGGCACATACTACCATACCCCCATTCAAAGGCACTTAAATATTTTTTTGTCTCGCCCATTCACCCTCTGAATGGCATACATACACAATCCATTTCTCAATTATCTCAAGGATTAGAAGTCCTTTTTTTGTTGTTGACCTGTCTCCTCCCCTTCATCTACACCGGTGATGGTGAAACTGGCGGCCAGCAGCCTAGGTAGGTCTGCAGAGCCCTCGTGAAAATATATAATACATATATATAAAATACATAAGATGCAATTTCAACATTTTTGTTGTGAATCAGCAGTTACTCAATTAGACCATGTCAGATGTTGTGTTGTTGTTGTTGATTGTTAGATTAATCTAGAATCCAGCTATCTAAACTTATTAGTAGACATGGTTGAATTACCGACCTGGGTGGGGGCCCATTGATCATCAGTTATCATATTAAAAACTGCAGACATTTGTGGGTAGATTGATAAGTGATAAATGTATTTAATCCATTTTAGATTAAGGCTTTTAACATAACAAAATGTGGAAAAAAAATCAAAGGGTCTGAATACTTTCCAAATGCACAGTATGTATTCCATGCGCAAAGTTGATAAATCAAAATTTTTTGAGTGCACATTCTTTTCAGAAATGGTGCACTCAGATATTTAGTGTTACATTTACGGAACCGTTATAAAATGAGGCCCATGAGCAGGAGGAGGAGGTGTCTCATCCCTGTCATGAATGTGTGTAATACACATCAATGTCTGTGACACTATAGAAGCTCCCTACAGGGCAGTGAACACTCTGTCCCTCTGCTACTCACAGTGACAGCAGAACCACTGCCAGGGGTGCCTTGTCTGACTCACATGAGAAAATGGAGGTTCTTTCATTGCCACGTCAAGGTATCTCTCCTGCTTCCAGAAGCTTCTATAATTTAGAGGATGCCGAGAGTAAAGGTGTCAGAACGCTTCAGTTTAGCTGGCGCCTAGCCGACCTTGGCTAGGCGAACTGAGCGAGCGTGCTCGCATACTCCCTTAAAAGACCTCAGCAGTGGCACCTCTGGGTCAAAACCTACACATTTCCTCTGTTACATCAAAAACGATTCCATCAAAACGATTCCATCAAAACGTCCTTCCATCAAAAAGATTACATCAAAATGATTTTGAGGTAAATTAATAAAAAAAAATATAGAATTTATAAAAAGTTGTAGATATAATCCAAGGAAGTTAGAGCCATTATTTGTTTTTATACAGTACATACATGAAGGGAAGCCTTAAGAAAACTCATTTGCTTGTTTAGAGAGAAAAATGTTGACTGTTTTTTACATTAGGTTAGTATGTATGTTAGTATGGGGTGGCAGGGTAGCCTAGTGGTTAGAGTGTTGGACTAGCAACCCGTAAAGGTTGCAAGTTCAAATCCCTGAGCTCACAAGGTACAAATCTGTCGTTCTGCCCCTGAACAAGGCAGTTAACCCACTGTTCCTAGGACATTATTGAAGATAAGAATTTGTTCTTAACTGACTTGCCTAGTTAAATAAAATTAACTTTAAAAAAATGTTGGGGGCATCTCAACCCTTTATGGTTGATCATTTGTTTCTAGGTGTAATTTAGCCACTGGCTAACCCAGTTAGCTACCCAGCGACCTCACTAGCAGAAAGTATGAGGTGAAATAAATGTTGACTAATACAGGTATACATTATACTGATATATTCTGAACACTTTCCAATTTTCCACTTCTCTTTGGGAATGATTAATAGCATTAAATGTAGTATATTTAACAAAAGTAACTGTGGACGCTTTTAAGATGTTGATTGATGATATTTCATGGGAAAATGTTTTATTATGATCAGGCCGATGTGGAGTCTGCTTACAAGACTCTACTCACATCATTCAACTCTGTATTTCACCCTTGCTTCCCCTTAATGAAACCACGTGACAGAGCAGCAGAATGGAAACCTTAATTAAACCACGTGACAGAGCAGCAGAATGGAAACCTTAATTAAACCACGTGACAGAGCAGCAGAATGGAAACCTTAATTAAACCACGTGACAGAGCAGCAGAATGGAAACCTTAATTAAACCACGTGACAGAGCAGCAGAATGGAAACCTTAATGAAACCACGTGACAGAGCAGCAGAATGGAAACCTTAATTAAACCACGTGACAGAGCAGCAGAATGGAAACCTTAATTAAACCACGTGACAGAGCAGCAGAATGGAAACCTTAATGAAACCACGTGACAGAGCAGCAGAATGGAAACCTTAATGAAACCACGTGACAGAGCAGCAGAATGGAAACCTTAATTAAACCACGTGACAGAGCAGCAGAATGGAAACCTTAATGAAACCACGTGACAGAGCAGCAGAATGGAAACCTTAATGAAACCACATGACAGAGCAGCAGAATGGAAACCTTAATGAAACCACATGACAGAGCAGCAGAATGGAAACCTTAATTAAACCACGTGACAGAGCAGCAGAATGGAAACCTTAATTAAACCACGTGACAGAGCAGCAGAATGGAAACCTTAATTAAACCACGTGACAGAGCAGCAGAAGGCTTCTGGAAACCTTGATTTTTCTAAAATCGTAGAAAATTGGTGTGTAAGAGAATGTTGAAACTTTTAAAATTTAACACTGTATTCTATATGAGCACTAATTATTATAATTTTTTTTTTTTAACTACTCCACAGATATGGCTCTTTTGCAATTTGTAGATAAAATCTTAACAGCCCTTTAACAACAATGAATACGCTCTTGGCATCTTTTTTTTAGATGTTTCCAAAGCGTTCGATGCGGTTGATTATCAAATATTACTTTCTAAAAATTGCATTATTACGGTTTTCATGATTATACGTATAAATGGTTTTATTGTTATGTTTATGATAGAGAACAAAGTGTTGATGAAAACGGCTGTGCGTCTACCAGGGCCAAGATATCCTGTGGGGTGTCACAGGCTTGTTGTTATTCCTCATCTATATTAATGACCTTGCTGCTGCGTCTTCTACCGTACCTCCCATTCTCTTTGATGATGACACCATTTAGATTTTATCACACAATCATTTTTGATTCACTAATTAACGAAGCCAACTCGGGTACGACCAAATATTAGGAATGCTTCCAGATAAACAAATTATCTTTAAAAAATATAAATAAATAAATAAATAAATAAATCCAACTATTCGCTAGTAAGAATAAGAAATATTGTTTAAAATCTCAATTGGTTGGAATGAAATGGAACAGGTCACATCTACTAGATTCCTCTGCGTTCTAAGTCATTAAAAGGTGTCCTGGAAAGATCACATTACGTTACATTTGTCTGTAGCAAAGTGATGAAATTGGCTGGTATCATCAGAAAGATTAGTGCTTTGGTTCATCAGGCTTGCTTGCTAACTCTATACTACAGCTTAATTTACCCATATCTCATTTACTGTAATATTGTCTGGCCCAGTACATATTCCTTCGATTACACAATTGACTCATCATACAAAATATATTTTGTAAAGACTAACCACCTCTAATTACCTGGCTCGATCTGCACCTTTGTTTAAGAAACTCAATATCTTGTCTATTTTTCGACATTAATGTACGCCAATTATGTACTTTCATCTGCAAATACTCATACTTCCCAGACAGTTTACCTAAACCCTTCAATGAATTCTTCCAGGTTAATTCTGAAATCCATCTATATAACACAAGATACTGTGATAACCTTCACCCTGCCCACTGCCACACCTCACATAGTCAATTATCTTTCAGATACTGAGGTACCGTACTCTGGAATTCTCATCTTCACATTGCCAAAACCTCATCATCCCTCAATAACTTCAAGCGAAGAATGGGGGTCGGCCTGATGAACCAAACTACCCAAAAATCCCCTCCATGAAGACTGGGGGTCAACCTGATGAACCAAACTATCCAATAATCCCCTCCATGAAGACTGGGGGTCAACCTGATGAACCAAACTACCCAATAATCCCCTCCATGAAGACTGGGGGTCAGCCTGATGAACCAAACTACCCAATAATCCCCTCCATGAAGACTGGGGGTCGGCCTGATGAACCAAACTACCCAATAATCCCCTCCATGAAGACTGGGGGTCAGCCTGATGAACCAAACTACCCAATAATCCCCTCCATGAAGACTGGGGGTCAACCTGATGAACCAAACTACCCAATAATCCCCTCCATGAAGACTGGGGGTCAGCCTGATGAACCAAACTACCCAATAATCCCCTCCATGAAGACTGGGGGTCAACCTGATGAACCAAACTACCCAATAATCCCCTCCATGAAGACTGGGGGTCGGCCTGATTTTTAGTTTTTTAGTTTTTTAGTCTTTACAGGCATGGACTGGTTTTTACAGGCATGGACTGGTTTTTACAGGCATGGACTGGTTTTGAAGCGGCCCCCGGAATTATCCTTCTGTATCCCACAAGTTGCCTCTGCCACTACATCAACCTCCGCCCACAAGCTGCCTCTGCCACTACATCAACCTCCGCCCACAAGTTGCCTCTGCCACTACATCAACCTCCGCCACAAGCTGCCTCTGCCACTACATCAACCTCCGCCCACAAGCTGCCTCTGCCACTACATCAACCTCCGCCCACAAGTTGCCTCTGCCACTACATCAACCTCCGCCACAAGCTGCCTCTGCCACTACATCAACCTCCGCCCACAAGCTGCCTCTGCCACTACATCAACCTCCGCCCACAAGCTGCCTCTGCCACTACATCAACCTCCGCCACAAGCTGCCTCTGCCACTACATCAACCTCCGCCCACAAGTTGCCTCTGCCACTACATCAACCTCCGCCACAAGCTGCCTCTGCCACTACATCAACCTCCGCCCACAAGCTGCCTCTGCCACTACATCAACCTCCGCCACAAGCTGCCTCTGCCACTACATCAACCTCCGCCCACAAGTTGCCTCTGCCACTACATCAACCTCCGCCACAAGCTGCCTCTGCCACTACATCAACCTCCGCCCACATGCTGCCTCTGCCACTACATCAACCTCCGCCACAAGCTGCCTCTGCCACTACATCAACCTCCGCCACAAGCTGCCTCTGCCACTACATCAACCTCCACCCACAAGCTGCCTCTGCCACTACATCAACCTCCGCCACAAGCTGCCTCTGCCACTACATCAACCTCCGCCCACAAGCTGCCTCTGCCACTACATCAACCTCCGCCACAAGCTCCACCCCACAGCCAACCCAGCACTCATGGGTACGGGTCTCCAGTGACCTTGCTTTGAACGTTGGTAAGAAAAAGAAACGTCTGCACCATTTTAGGAAATATATAGTGGCATGTAGAGTTTTTACCCCATTTTGCAGAGATCTTTATATCTAGCTAAGATGTTTGGTGCAGTATTTCTCAATGAAAAAATTAGCATGAAAATAAGTCATCTCATTGAATGACAACAAAGACTTTATTGAAGAATCCCTACTGTTGACCAATCACAGACGAATGGGCGTAGATTTCGGTTATCGACTTCGCCTATCGACTTCGGTTTGCCACAAGAGAAAAAATGTTGTGTGTCCGAACAGACGACAAAACCCTTACTGAAGTCCAAAACAAACAAAAAACTGTACAAAATGTCGTCATAATATATGTACAAACTCTTCCAAGCAGTTTGGGCTGGGAAGCATGCTGTTTAGTGCATTCTCTCAGTTTCATAGACAGGATTGTTTTAATTACTAGAAGATTGTACAGTTATTTTAATTACTTGAGTATACTGTAGGTGCACTTTGTGGCATAGTACAATCTCAACACCTTTTTGCCTTTTTGTCATGCACAATGTTAAGGATTTGCAAATAAGGTCAATTCATTTGACTAGCTATAGTATAATACATATTTAAATACAGGAATTCTTATAGGAGCATCCTGATCTTTCAACAAAATAAATAATAATTTATTATTAAGCAACTTAAGAAAAGATGGCAATACACCAATGTGATGTACCTTTGGCTTGTAATCCCACATCAAAGCTATATTTATCTGGGATTGGTCCCGTAGGGTGTGTGGCGTAGTGGCTTCTCTCCCTCTCCGTCTGACTCTTCCGTTATACACTGCAACAACTGACATCACATCACCAGGAGACAAGAGACAGCAAATGCAATCATGTTAATTCCTGATCTGGAGACAGGTGAGAGGATGCCTCAGCCCTGTGGCTGAAACATACTATGTGCCCTGTAATCAGCTATGCTCTAATCATTCTTACAGCATTAACGGTGCGTGGGTAAAATCACTGGGGAAGCCAAGCCAGGAAGAAAAGACATATTACAACCTGTGTTGTGTTAATTGCTTTGTTTGCTCGATAACCTGTTAATTTATATCCCTTACCACCGTGATATATAGGCCTAAGGCCGAGACAATAAGAAGACTCAGTGGCAGAATAAATTCAACCACACCGTTGTTTCATCACAAAACCGTAGAGCAATGTCTGTTCGGTGGAGTCCACAAAGCATATTGCATGTAACAAACAGTTCCATGACCTATAGGGTGTACAATCAAGTTAATTTCAAAACGACTAAAAAACTATTGATTTAGAACCACGGAGAGTTACCGGAAGTCACAAAGAAAACAGGAGCTGCCGCCACTATTCCAGCACCATTTCAATTTTAACATTTCAACATCATCAAATCATCTATGTTTAATCTAATACAGTGATAACTGAAAGATTCCAAAAACAATTTAGTCCAATCAACGTTCGCCAAATATCATGTGGCTGTCCATGGGACTGATTTGAACCGTGAGGAGTGGAGTTTCACTGTTGTGGAGGCATTTTATTGCCTGAGTCACCTCATTGTGTGTGTGTGTGTGTGTGTGTGTGTGTGTGTGTGTGTGTGTGTGTGTGTGTGTGTGTGTGTGTGTGTGTGTGTGTGTGTGTGTGTGTGTGTGTGTGTGTGTGTGTGTGTAAGAAAAAACACGTTATGGTTGGATCAGAATTGCCGTTATAATCCATTTTAGCTAGCTAGCTAACTACCGGAGGACAACAACACAATGAGATGCAGCAATTCACGATTTAGCTTTTGATATGATTGGTGTGAAGCCAAATCCACACGGGCTTCCATTGACACATTTTGTTATTGTTGGGTGTGCCAGGACCATTCATACTCACTCAGTTTAGCTCAACACTAAACTCGGGCTCCCCAGTGGTGCACTCCATCTCAGTGCTAGAGGTGTCACTACAGATCCTGGTTCGATTCCAGACTGGCTTCCATTGACACATTTTGTTATTGTTGGGTGTGCCAGGACCATTCATACTCACTCAGTTTAGCTCAACACTAAACTCGGGCTCCCCAGTGGTGCACTCCATCTCAGTGCTAGAGGTGTCACTACAGATCCTGGTTCGATTCCAGACTGTATCACGACCGGCCCAGCGTCGTTCGGGTTTGGCTGTAAATAAGACTGTGTTCTTTAACTGACGTGCCTAGTTAAATAAAGGGTACATTTTACATTTTTATGGGAGGTCAAATGCTTGCGGGCTCTTTTTTGTTGTTGACCAGACCGCATCAGATAGATGGGCGACACAGAGGGGTGCTGTTTTGCTCGCTCGGATGATTGCTCCGCTGAGATGCATTCAGCCTCTTGCAAATTGAAGAGAAATTATGAAACACAGAGAGACATTATTATTTATTTATTTATTATATATTTTTTATTTTGTGGAGGGGAAGCCTGTCTTCCCTTGGTATCCATGATTACACGCCACTGTCTTAGAGACGTCTTCTTCTGTGGTTATCTATGCTTTGGCTAGAAGATTGTACTTTCCTTTGTAGTCTTTAGATTGAAGGCGATGCACTTTTTTGTGTTAACTTTTCCTCCTTTATAAGTTTATACGTTTATAAGTTGTGCCCAACAAACTTCTATAACTGTCTAGACTGCTCTTCAGTCTGAGGATAAAGAAATATTTCTGAAAAGGTTGGACCACATTTTGAGCTTCTGAATCAATCTTCTTCATGAATCATGATTGTAAATGGGTCAGTGGCCCAATCGATAGGCCTCCAGAATGCACATATGGCAACTGCGTCTTTGTTGGACTATCTTGGGGTTAATGGTTGAATTACCCTCTAAGAAATCAAAAGAACTGCTTATTAACACGTAGTCCAGTCCCAGTCAGTCGTTTTATTTTCTTCAGTTGAATTCGTGCAGCTTTCTCAGGAGGATGTGGTTGATCCTGAGCATTAATCACAGCAGGGAGAAGGCTACTTTATCAACCTGACACCCAGCTGCCCACCCATCTAAATGCATCGAACCAGCTGCAGCCAAAGGTCAGATCATCACCATGTATGGTCTCGGCCGTGTGTGCCCTCAAGCCCTGCTGGTGTGAACACATTCGTATATGAGTGACTATGAGTGGCTTAAGTTGTTCTTTTTGAAATGTTCAAGTGATATCCATAATTTGTCTCTGAGGGTCAACGCTTCCATATATTCTTTATTTATAAATCGCATTAAAAAAAATAAAAAAAATCTTATTTATGGGCTTTATTGTACTTGTGAAGAGGGTCTGGATGGTTTGTGAACATGGAAGGATCTAGAAAGAAGGGTGAAGAAAACAAAGAGGCTGGCTAGTGAGGGGATGCTAAAAACATGAAGAAGTTTAATGGAATGAGAAGCAAACCATTTTCACCAGAACAGAATTACAGTATGTGTCACTAACACAGAGAAGCTGCTGCCTACATACAGACTTGATATCATTGGCCACTTTAATAAATTTAATTTTTTTTAAATTTTACCTTTATTTAACCAGGCAAGTCAGTTAAGAACATATTCTTATTTTCAATGACGGCCTGGGAACAGTGGGTTAACTGCCTGTTCAGGGGCAGAACGACAGATTTATACCTTGTCAGCTCGGGGGTTTGAACTCGCAACATTCCGGTTACTAGTCCAACGCTCTAACCACTAGGCTACGCTGCCGCCGCTGAATCACTCGTCACTTTAATAATGTTTACATACAGTGGGGAGAACGAGTATTTGATACACTGGGCTGATCGGGGCGGCAGCGTAGCCTAGTGGTTAGAGCATTGGACTAGTAACCAGAAGGTTGCGAGTTCAAACCCCTGAGCCGACAAGGTACAAATCTGTCGTTCTGCCCCTGAACAGGCAGTTAACCCACTGTTCCCAGTCCGTCATTGAAAATAAGAATGTGTTCTTAACTGACTTGCCTGGTTAAATAGAGGTTAAATTTTTTTTTTAAAATCCCTCTCCTTCCTCATGATCATTGACGAGGTGAGATCTTGCATGGAGCCCCAAACCGAGGGTGATTGACTGTCATCTTGACCATTTTCTAATAATTGCGGCAACAGTTGTTGCCTTCTTACCAAGCTGCCTGCCTATTGTCCTGTAGCCCATCCCAGACTTGTGCAGGTCTACAATTTTACTCCTGATGTCCTTACACAGGTCTCTGGTCTTGGCCATTGTGGAGAGGTTGGAGTCTGTTTGATTGAGTGTGTGGACAGGTGTCTTTTATACAGGTAACGAGTTCAAACAGGTGCAGTTAATACAGGTAATGAGTGGAGAATAGGAGGGCTTCTTAAAGAAAAACGAACAGGTCTGTGAGAGCCGGAATTCTTACTGGTTGGAAGGTGATCAAATACTTATGTCATGCAATAAAATGCAAATGAATTACTTAAAAATCATACATTGTGATTTTCTGGATTTTTGTTTTTGATTCCGTCTCTCACAGTTGAAGTGTACCTATGATAAAAAATTACAGATTTATTATTTTCCTACTTACATGCTATGTAAGTAGGAAAACCTGCAAAATCTGCATTGTATCAAATACTTCTCCCCACTGTGTCTTGCATTACTCATCTCATATGTATAGACTGTAGACTGTATTTTATACCATACAGCCTATGTATTTTATTGAATCTTGCCTATGCCGCTCTGTCATTGCTCATCCATGTATTTATATGTATATATTCTTATTCCTTTACTTAGATTTGTGTGTATTAGGTAGTTGTTGTGGAATTGTTAGATTACTTGTTAGATATTGCTGCGCTGTCGGGAACTAGAAGCCCAAGCATTTCACTATCTGCTAACCATGTGTATGTGACCAATAACATCTGCTAACCATGTGTATGTGACCATTAACATCTGCTAACCATTTGTATTATTTTTTTAACCTTTAATTAACTAGGCAAGTCAGTTAAGAACAAATTCTTATTTTCAATGACAGCCTAGGAACAGTGGGTTAACTGGTCTAGGAACAGTGGGTTAACTGCCTGTTCAGGGGCAGAACGACAGATTTGTACCTTGTCAGCTCGGGGATTTGAACTTGCAACCTTCCGGTTACTAGTCCAACGCTCTAACCACTAGGCTACCCTGCCGCCCCGTATGTGACCAATAACATCTGCTAACCGTGTGGATGTGACCAATTACATCTGCTAACCGTGTGTATGTGGCCAATAACATCTGCTAACCATGTGTATGTGACCAATAACATCTGCTAACCGTGTGTATGTGACCAATAACATCTGCTAACCATGTGACTGTGACCAATAGCATTTGATTTGATACAGGAAGTAAACAATCATTAAGAGTGCGTTGGGTAAATTACTGTTCTTCAAATAACAGTCATTATTTTCATTCCCATTGTTCTACGGGCTCCTCCTTCAACCTAATTATCTTCTGTTGAATTCAGCTAACTAACTTAGCATGAGTGTCCTTGATACCAGCGACACGATATAATCACGGCCTCTTCGCTGCCGTTCTCAGTTTGAAACATCAACGTACACGACGAAGAAAAAAAAAACAATATTGGTGTTGGCTTTAAGCAGACCACCTGCAATGTCATTCCCATTGACAATATGACGCTACTAGCGTGACATGTTATTGTACCTAATCAAATCATCAAACGCCACCTGATTCGTTTCTATCATTGTCTCTAATTTGGTTTCAACACTATTTCTAGTGGGTACACTATGATTCATACTGGAGATATTCTGCAGGCTCCTTTCTCCTGAAACGATGGCCCTTGTGAGCTGCTGTTAAAACCTGCAGACAGTGACCGCAGGCATAGCTCTTTAACCTTGATGGAGTGTTCCGGATCAACGGGATCAATGTGAATGCCTGCCAGGAATGGCTTCACATAAGCCCGTCCTGACTTGTAGGTCAGGATACCTTTCCTTTAAAGGAGTATCTCCTTTATGTGGTACCCTCCATTAGAGGAGAAGAAAAAGGGGATACCCTGAAGTGTTCATCTCTCCTCCGTTCAACAAATGTATCCCCTAGCTGCATCAGGTACTGCTTCTCTTCATCTTACTGTAAGGTATGTTTCCTCCGACAGAGTAGCAAATGCACACATTTCTCACAAAATCAATGGTAGATTCGAGTCTATTTAATGTAGCATGGTGAAAAAATGTCTTCGGAGACCTGAACAACCAGAAGCCATCAGACCAAAATAAACCCGTGTTGAATCTCGGAGGGAGATGAGCTGGGAAGGAAAGTAGGGTATGTTGCCCCCTTCACTCGGTTGACTACAGGAGAGGAGGAGCAGGCAGCGCTGTATCTGTGCACAGACCAAATAAAGCTGTTGGATATCAGTGGACAGACACATCAGGCCTGGGAGGAAGGGAAAACAGACCCCGAGGTGACATCAGGAGAGGGACGGGAGACACCTGTCAGTGGTGCTATAGACTAATAATAGGAAACAGTGCTGTGAGAGAGTATTGTGACATGCCAATAGAGCGAGGATAGAGAAGGGCTGGAGAAAAAAAATCATGATTGTTGCCATTTTGATGGGTGGAGTAATGGAGTCCAGAGCTCACGCATTACACTGGTCCAAATGATGTGTTTCTCATGTGTCGCAAACAGACGGTTCTCTCTCTCTCTCTCTCTCTCTCTCTCTCTCTCTCTGTTTCACAGATGAATGTGTCTGTATAGGAAATGTTCTGCTTTTCACTTTTATTTCTCTATCTGCAAAGTTTGTCCTCGTGTCTCCTCATTTTAGTGGCTAGTTTCAGTTTACTTTGCCCTCTGATATTGAAAAGGGCCGTGTTTACACAGGTAGCCCAATTCTGATATTTTTGCCACTAATTGTTCTTTTAACCAATCACATCAGATATTTTCACACCAGAGCTTTCTCTGATCTTTTCTTTAAAAAATAAAAAATCTTGGCGCTGATCAAAAGACCAATTAGTGAAAAGCTTAAGAGGCCATTAAATCAGGGCTGGTTTGTTAGTCATTGGCTGCATTTTAGACAGGCAGCCAAATTCCGTTTTCTTTCTTCACTAATTGGTATTAGATCAGCTCTGAAAAAAAAGATAGATTGTGAAAAGATCTGATGTGATTGGTCAAAAGACCAATTAGACTGTGTAAACGCAGTCATTGTGAATTACAGTGTCTGCACAAGGTAGATATGAATATAGAACTGCTGTTGTAGAAGGTTCAGGATGGCAGCCTAATTCCCTTCAATGATATTTATTGCTGATGCGTTTCAGAGCAAAGCTCTTCGGTCAAAACATTGCAATTATTAATGTGAAAAGGTGATTTCTTCCACAAGATTTATACAGAGGAGTCTGCCCATTGCTGGGAAAAAAATTAAATCATGAAGCGTCTCCTGTCCAGACTGAAGGAGACAGAAATGAGGTTAAGGTGAATCAGAGCCAACGTACTGTATGTCAGCTAGAGGAAGTTGAAGAGGATAGGAGAGCTCAGACTCAACTCAATATGCGGGGGGGGGGGGGGTTGTGTCTGTGGAGTCTGTGAAGTCTGTATTGGAAACTTTCAGGGCTTTGATGGTTGCCACGTCAACCAGCTAAAGGAAATCCATACACGATCTTTGTAAAGGTCAGCACAGAAGAGCATTTCAAAAAGCAACCAAAAATGAGTCCCACCAACTTCAGCTGTATGTTTTCACCGTTGTGCATATTCATTTCATGTGTTGACAAGAGATATTTGTTTTTACATAACGGTAGCATTATGAAGCCTGCCTCTCAGAGTGCAGTTCATTAGGGGGAATTTACATGTCATCCTTGCAGTTGTTCACACTCTGCCTAAATAGATTAGCTGTGTGTTTACGCTGTGCAGATGTTGGTGTATCAGTGGCATCAATAATGCATGTTGACATTTATTGTCATGAATCTTGCCCTGGAGGCAGAACTGAGCGATATCCACTAGATGGGTGAGCTGCTAAGTGAACCTTGGCTAAATCGTAAAAATTAATGAAAGAAAAAAATACATTGCTGTTTGGTCTTAATTTAAGGTTAGGGTTAGGGATTGCTGTTTGGTCTTAATTTAAGGTTAGGGTTAGGGATTGGGTTTGGTCTTAATTTAAGGTAAGGGTTAGGGATTGGGTTTGGTCTTAATTTAAGGTTAGGGTTAGGGATTGGGTTTGGTCTTAATTTAAGGTTAGGGTTAGGGATTGGGTTTTTTAAATGTGTTTTTATTACGGATCCCCATTCTACTCTTCCTGGGGTCCAGCACAATTAAGGCAATTTATAAAATTTTAAAAACATTACAACACATTCACAGATTTCACAACACACTGTGTGGGCTCATTGCTGCTTGCGTCAGTTACTTGATGTGGAATAGAGTTCCATGTAGTCATGGCTCTATGTAGTACTGTGTGCCTCCCATAGTCTGTTCTGGACTGTGAAGAGACCTCTGGTGGCTTGTCTTGTGGGGTATTATTAATGTTAGCTCTCTGTGTACATTTAAGGAAAAGTCATGCTGCCCTGTTCTGAACCAATTGCAATTTTCCTAAGTCCCTTTTTGTGGCACACGACCACACAACTGAACAGTAGTCTGTAGGACCAGAGCCTGTAGGACCTGGCTTGTTGATAGTGTTGTTAAGAAGGTAGAAACTAGGGCCTGTAGGACCTGGCTTGTTGATAGTGTTGTTAAGAAGGTAGAAACTAGGGCCTGTAGGACCTGGCTTGTTGATAGTGTTGTTAAGAAGGCAGAGGATCGCTTTATTATGGACAGACTTATGGATAACTTGCTCAATTTCCACATTAATTATTACAAGATGTTGTTGAGGTTTAGGGTTCAGTGAATGATTTGTCCCAAATGAAATGATTTTAGTTTTAGAAATATTTAGGACTAACTTATTCCTTGCCACCCATTCTGACACTAACTTCAGCTCTTTGTTAAGTGTTGCAGTCATTTCAGTCGTTGTAGCAGCTGACACACAGGCTTTACTCAGAGCCAGCCGCCCTGGGGAATTCCTGATATGTTGGAGAGGCTTCCATTAAAGAACCCCTTCTGTGTTCAGACAGGTAACTCTTATCCACAAAATAGCAGGGGGGGGGGGTGTAAAGCCATAACACATATGTTTTTTTCAGCAGCTGAAGTCTAACAAAACAGACCCCCCCCACAATCTTTTTATCATCAGTTTCTCTCAGCCAATCATCAGTCATTAGTGTAAGTGCTGTGCTTGTTGAATGTCCTTCTCTGTAAGCATGCGGAATGTTTGGTGTCAATTTGTTTACCTTTATAGCATTGTATCGTTGTGTTCTTACTATCATACTTTACGTCATTTATCTTTGTTTCATAGTGTAGTTCCTTCTTCTTTTGTACTCAGTTTAGTCACATAATTTCACAATTTGCAATACTTTAGCCAATCGGTTGGGCAGCCAGACTTATTTGCCATTCCTTTTTGCCTCATCCACCTCAACCATACCATTTTTTAAATTCCTCATAAATCCACAGGGGTTTAACAGTTTTTACAGTGATTTTCTTAATGGGTTTGTGCTTATTAATAACTGGAATAAGTAGTTTCATAAATGTGTCAAGTGCAGCATCTGGTTGCAGCTCATTATACACCACAGACCAACACATATTCTACACATCATCAACACAGGAATCATTACAAAACATATTGTATGACCACTTAAACACAATAATAGGCCCCGCCTTTGGAACTTTGGTTTTCCTAGATATGGCTACTATATTGTGATCACTACACCCTGTGGTTTTCCTAGATATGGCTACTATATTGTGATCACTACACCCTGTGGTTTTCCTAGATATGGCTACTATATTGTGATCACTACACCCTGTGGTTTTCCTAGATATGGCTACTATATTGTGATCACTACACCCTGTGGTTTTCCTAGATATGGCTACTATATTGTGATCACTACATCCTGTGGTTTTCCTAGATATGGCTACTATATTGTGATCACTACATCCTGTGGTTTTCCTAGATATGGCTACTATATTGTGATCACTACATCCTGTGGTTTTCCTAGATATGGCTACTATATTGTGATCACTACACCCTGTGGTTTTCCTAGATATGGCTACTATATTGTGATCACTACATCCTTTGGTTTTCCTAGATATGGCTACTATATTGTGATCACTACATCCTGTGGTTTTCCTAGATATGGCTACTATATTGTGATCACTACATCCTGTGGTTTTCCTAGATATGGCTACTATATTGTGATCACTACTTCCTTTGGTTTTCCTAGATATGGCTACTATATTGTGATCACTATATCCTTTGGTTTTCCTAGATATGGCTACTATATTGTGATCACTACTTCCTTTGGTTTTCCTAGATATGGCTACTATATTGTGATCACTATATCCTTTGGTTTTCCTAGATATGGCTACTATATTGTGATCACTATATCCTTTGGTTTTCCTAGATATGGCTACTATATTGTGATCACTACTTCCTTTGGTTTTCCTAGATATGGCTACTATATTGGGATCACTACATCCTTGGTTTTCCTAGATATGGCTACTATATTGTGATCACTACTTCCTTTGGTTTTCCTAGATATGGCTACTATATTGTGATCACTACATCCTTGGTTTTCCTAGATATGGCTACTATATTGTGATCACTACTTCCTTTGGTTTTCCTAGATATGGCTACTATATTGTGATCACTACTTCCTTTGGTTTTCCTAGATATGGCTACTATATTGTGATCACTACATCCTTTGGTTTTCCTAGATATGGCTACTATATTGTGATCACTACACCCTGTGGTTTTCCTAGATATGGCTACTATATTGTGATCACTACTTCCTTGGTTTTCCTAGATATGGCTACTATATTGTGATCACTACTTATCCTTTGGTTTTCCATGCTTTTGTCATAGGTTAGACTACTGCAATACTATATTGTGATCACTACTTCAGTTAGTGCTAAATTTTCCTGACTATTTGATCCAGTGGCCTCTCTACACTGTCAAAGCAAGGGCTGATTTCAAGGTTTTACTGCTAATCAAAGCTACATGGGCTTGCTCCTACCTCCTCTTGATTTTCCTAGATATGGCTACTATATTGTGATCACTACTCCAATTGTCCCTAGAATTTCTAAGCAAACAGCTGGAGGCAGGGCTTTTCCTAGATAGAGCTATTTTTATGGAATCACTACCCATATTGGTTTTACTGAAGACTCATCTCTTCATGGGTCATATGATTGATAGTCTGGCCCAGGAGTGGTTGAACGGAATGGCTACTATTGAGCATCACAACCGCCCTTGCTGTCTTGTTTTCCCCCTAGATATGGCTACTAATATTGTGATCACTACTTCAATTGGTTTTCCTAGATATGGCTGGCTGTGATCACCCCCCTTGGTTGTATGGCGGAGATCTTTGTGATCACTACTTCAATTGGCCTTTCTAGGATGGTAATGAAGATATCCCTCTAGTGGTGTGGGGGATGTGCTTTGGCAAAGTGGGTGGGTTATATCCTTTGGTTTTCCTGTATGGCCCTACTATATTGTTTCCTGACCCCTATGGTCTCACTATATTTATCACTTTGGTTTTCCTAGGTCAGTTTGTTATATCTGAGACTTCACTCCTGTCCTATTGGTTTTCCTGTATGAATCTACTCACTATTTTTTTCTCTCTCGGAGGATGAGCACTAGGACCATGTCCCAGGACTACCTGACTTTGGTTTCCCTAGATATGGCTACTATATTGTGATCACTACTTCCCCAGGACTACCTGTTGAAGGCTCCTTGCTGTCCCCAGTCCACCTGACTGTGCTGCTGCTCCAGTTTATGCCTATTATTATTCTACTATGCTGGTCATTTATGAACATTTGAACATCTTGGTCATGTTCTGTTATAATCTCTACCCGGCACAGCCAGAAGAGGACTGGCCACCCCACATAGCCCGGTTCCTCTCTAGGTTTTTCCTAGGTTTTGGCCTTTCTGATCACGTGCTTTTACACCTGCATTGTTTGCTGTTTGGGGTTTTAGGCTGGGTTTTCACTAGATGATGGCTACTATATTTGATCACTACTTCAATTGGTTTTCCTAGATATGGCTACTATATTGTGATCACTACTTCCTTGGTTTTCCTAGATATGGCTACTATATTGTGATCACTACTTCACTTGGTTTTCCTAGATATGGCTACTATATTGTGATCACTACATCCTTTGGTTTTCCTAGATATGGCTACTATATTGTGATCACTACACCCTGTGGTTTTCCTAGATATGGCTACTATATTGTGATCACTACACCCTGTGGTTTTCCTAGATATGGCTACTATATTGTGATCACTACATCCTGTGGTTTTCCTAGATATGGCTACTATATTGTGATCACTACATCCTGTGGTTTTCCTAGATATGGCTACTATATTGTGATCACTACTTCCTGTGGTTTTCCTAGATATGGCTACTATATTGTGATCACTACTTCCTGTGGTTTTCCTAGATATGGCTACTATATTGTGATCACTACTTCCTTTGGTTTTCCTAGATATGGCTACTATATTGTGATCACTACATCCTGTGGTTTTCCTAGATATGGCTACTATATTGTGATCACTACATCCTGTGGTTTTCCTAGATATGGCTACTATATTGTGATCACTACATCCTGTGGTTTTCCTAGATATGGCTACTATATTGTGATCACTACATCCTGTGGTTTTCCTAGATATGGCTACTATATTGTGATCACTACTTCCTTTGGTTTTCCTAGATATGGCTACTATATTGTGATCACTACATCCTTTGGTTTTCCTAGATATGGCTACTATATTGTGATCACTACTTCCTTTGGTTTTCCTAGATATGGCTACTATATTGTGATCACTATATCCTTTGGTTTTCCTAGATATGGCTACTATATTGTGATCACTATATCCTTTGGTTTTCCTAGATATGGCTACTATATTGTGATCACTATTTCCTTTGGTTTTCCTAGATATGGCTACTATATTGTGATCACTATATCCTTTGGTTTTCCTAGATATGGCTACTATATTGTGATCACTACTTCCTTTGGTTTTCCTAGATATGGCTACTATATTGTGATCACTACACACTGTGGTTTTCCTAGATATGGCTACTATATTGTGATCACTACATCCTTTGGTTTTCCTAGATATGGCTACTATATTGTGATCACTACACACTGTGGTTTTCCTAGATATGGCTACTATATTGTGATCACTACATCCTTTGGTTTTCCTAGATATGGCTACTATATTGTGATCACTACATCCTGTGGTTTTCCTAGATATGGCTACTATATTGTGATCACTACATCCTGTGGTTTTCCTAGATATGGCTACTATATTGTGATCACTACATCCTTTGGTTTTCCTAGATATGGCTACTATATTGTGATCACTACTTCCTTTGGTTTTCCTAGATATGGCTACTATATTGTGATCACTACATCCTGTGGTTTTCCTAGATATGGCTACTATATTGTGATCACTACTTCCTTTGGTTTTCCTAGATATGGCTACTATATTGTGATCACTATATCCTTTGGTTTTCCTAGATATGGCTACTATATTGTGATCACTATATCCTTTGGTTTTCCTAGATATGGCTACTATATTGTGATCACTACTTCCTTTGGTTTTCCTAGATATGGCTACTATATTGTGATCACTACTTCCTTTGGTTTTCCTAGATATGGCTACTATATTGTGATCACTACTTCCTTTGGTTTTCCTAGATATGGCTACTATATTGTGATCACTACTTCCTTTGGTTTTCCTAGATATGGCTACTATATTGTGATCACTACTTCCTTTGGTTTTCCTAGATATGGCTACTATATTGTGATCACTACATCCTGTGGTTTTCCTAGATATGGCTACTATATTGTGATCACTACATCCTTTGGTTTTCCTAGATATGGCTACTATATTGTGATCACTACTTCCTTTGGTTTTCCTAGATATGGCTACTATATTGTGATCACTACATCCTTTGGTTTTCCTAGATATGGCTACTATATTGTGATCACTACTTCCTTTGGTTTTCCTAGATATGGCTACTATATTGTGATCACTACTTCCTTTGGTTTTCCTAGATATGGCTACTATATTGTGATCACTACATCCTGTGGTTTTCCTAGATATGGCTACTATATTGTGATCACTACATCCTGTGGTTTTCCTAGATATGGCTACTATATTGTGATCACTACTTCCTTTGGTTTTCCTAGATATGGCTACTATATTGTGATCACTACTTCCTTTGGTTTTCCTAGATATGGCTACTATATTGTGATCACTACTTCCTTTGGTTTCCTAGATATGGCTACTATATTGTGATCACTACTTCCTTTGGTTTTCCTAGATATGGCTACTATATTGTGATCACTACATCCTGTGGTTTTCCTAGATATGGCTACTATATTGTGATCACTACATCCTGTGGTTTTCCTAGATATGGCTACTATATTGTGATCACTACATCCTGTGGTTTTCCTAGATATGGCTACTATATTGTGATCACTACATCTTTTGGTTTTCCTAGATATGGTTACTATATTGTGATCACTACTTCCTTTGGTTTTCCTAGATATGGCTACTATATTGTGATCACTACTTCAATTGGTTTTCCTAGATATGGCTACTATATTGTGATCACTACTTCAATTGGTTTTCCTAGATATGGCTACTATATTGTGATCACTACTTCCTTTGGTTTTCCTAGATATGGCTACGATATTGTGATCACTACATCCTTTGGTTTTCCTAGATATGGCTACTATATTGTGATCACTACTTCAATTGGTTTTCCTAGATATGGCTACTATATTGTGATCACTACATCCTTTGGTTTTCCTAGATATGGCTACTATATTGTGATCACTACATCCTGTGGTTTTCCTAGATATGGCTACTATATTGTGATCACTACATCCTTTGGTTTTCCTAGATATGGCTACTATATTGTGATCACTATATCCTTTGGTTTTCCTAGATATGGCTACTATATTGTGATCACTACTTCCTTTGGTTTTCCTAGATATGGCTACTATATTGTGATCACTACATCCTTTGGTTTTCCTAGATATGGCTACTATATTGTGATCACTACTTCCTTTGGTTTTCCTAGATATGGCTACTATATTGTGATCACTACATCCTTTGGTTTTCCTAGATATGGCTACTATATTGTGATCACTACTTCCTTTGGTTTTCCTAGATATGGCTACTATATTGTGATCACTACTTCCTTTGGTTTTCCTAGATATGGCTACTATATTGGGATCACTACATCCTTTGGTTTTCCTAGATATGGCTACTATATTGTGATCACTATATCCTTTGGTTTTCCTAGATATGGCTACTATATTGTGATCACTACTTCCTTTGGTTTTCCTAGATATGGCTACTATATTGTGATCACTACATCCTGTGGTTTTCCTAGATATGGCTACTATATTGTGATCACTACATCCTGTGGTTTTTTTGGCTACTATATTGTGATCCTGTGGTTTTCCTAGATATGGCTACTATATTGTGATCACTACATCCTTTGGTTTTCCTAGATATGGCTACTATATTGTGATCACTATTTCCTTTGGTTTTCCTAGATATGGCTACTATATTGTGATCACTACTTCCTTTGGTTTTCCTAGATATGGCTACTATATTGTGATCACTACTTCAATTGGTTTTCCTAGATATGGCTACTATATTGTGATCACTACATCCTGTGGTTTTCCTAGATATGGCTACTATATTGTGATCACTACATCCTGTGGTTTTCCTAGATATGGCTACTATATTGTGATCACTACTTCCTTTGGTTTTCCTAGATATGGCTATTGTTACAATTGGTTTTCCTAGATATGGCTACTATATTGTGATCACTATATCCTTTGGTTTTCCTAGATATGGCTACTATATTGTGATCACTACTTCCTTTGGTTTTCCTAGATATGGCTACTATATTGTGATCACTACATCCTTTGGTTTTCCTAGATATGGCTACTATATTGTGATCACTACTTCCTTTGGTTTTCCTAGATATGGCTACTATATTGGGATCACTACATCCTTTGGTTTTCCTAGATATGGCTACTATATTGTGATCACTACTTCAATTGGTTTTCCTAGATATGGCTACTATATTGTGATCACTACTTCAATTGGTTTTCCTAGATATGGCTACTATATTGTGATCACTACTTCCTTTGGTTTTCCTAGATATGGCTACGATATTGTGATCACTACATCCTGTGGTTTTCCTAGATATGGCTACTATATTGTGATCACTATATCCTTTGGTTTTCCTAGATATGGCTACTATATTGTGATCACTACTTCCTTTGGTTTTCCTAGATATGGCTACTATATTGTGATCACTACTTCAATTGGTTTCCCTAGATATGGCTACTATATTGTGATCACTACACCCTGTGGTTTTCCTAGATATGGCTACTATATTGTGATCACTACACCCTGTGGTTTTCCTAGATATGGCTACTATATTGTGATCACTACATCCTTGGTTTTCCTAGATATGGCTACTATATTGTGATCACTACATCCTTTGGTTTTCCTAGATATGGCTACTATATTGTGATCACTACATCCTGTGGTTTTCCTAGATATGGCTACTATATTGTGATCACTACATCCTTTGGTTTTCCTAGATATGGCTACTATATTGTGATCACTATATCCTTTGGTTTTCCTAGATATGGCTACTATATTGTGATCACTACATCCTGTGGTTTTCCTAGATATGGCTACTATATTGTGATCACTACATCCTGTGGTTTTCCTAGATATGGCTACTATATTGTGATCACTACATCCTGTGGTTTTCCTAGATATGGCTACTATATTGTGATCACTACATCCTGTGGTTTTCCTAGATATGGCTACTATATTGTGATCACTACATCCTGTGGTTTTCCTAGATATGGCTACTATATTGTGATCACTACTTCCTTTGGTTTTCCTAGATATGGCTACTATATTGTGATCACTACATCAATTGGTTTTCCTAGATATGGCTACTATATTGTGATTACATCCTGTGGTTTTCCTAGATATGGCTACTATATTGTGATCACTACATCCTGTGGTTTTCCTAGATATGGCTACTATATTGTGATCACTAATCCTTTGGTTTTCCTAGATATGGCTACTATATTGTGATCACTATCCTTTGGTTTTCCTAGATATGGCTACTATATTTGATCACTATCCTTTGGTTTTCCTAGATATGGCTACTATATTGTGATCACTACATCCTTGGTTTTCCTAGATATGGCTACTATATTGTGATCACTACATCCTTGGTTTTCCTAGATATGGCTACTATATTGTGATCATACATCCTTGGTTTTCCTAGATATGGCTACTATATTGTGATCACTACATCCTGTGGTTTTCTAGATATGGCTACTATATTGTGATCACTACAACCCCTGTGGTTTTCCTAGATATGGCTACTATATTGTGATCACTACATCCTGTGGTTTTCCTAGATATGGCTACTATATTGTGATCACTACATCCTTGGTTTTCCTAGATATGGCTACTATATTTGATCACTACATCCTTTGGTTTTCCTAGATATGGCTACTATATTGTGATCACTACATCCTTGGTTTTCCTAGATATGCTACTATATTGTGATCACTACATCCTGTGGTTTTCCTAGATATGGCTACTATATTGTGATCACTACATCCTGTGGTTTTCCTAGATATGGCTACTATATTGTGATCACTACATCCTGTGGTTTTCCTAGATATGGCTACTATATTGTGATCACTACATCCTGTGGTTTTCCTAGATATGGCTACTATATTGTGATCACTACATCCTGTGGTTTTCCTAGATATGGCTACTATATTGTGATCACTACATCCTGTGGTTTTCCTAGATATGGCTACTATATTGTGATCACTACTTCCTTTGGTTTTCCTAGATATGGCTACTATATTGTGATCACTACTTCAATTGGTTTCCCTAGATATGGCTACTATATTGTGATCACTACACCCTGTGGTTTTCCTAGATATGGCTACTATATTGTGATCACTACACCCTGTGGTTTTCCTAGATATGGCTACTATATTGGGATCCCTACTTCCTGTGGATCTGGATACAGCCTTCAAGGTAATTTCTGCAACATTAGTAAAGATGTGATCAATACATGTTGATGATTTAATTATTGTGCTGTTTGTGACTACCCTGGTAGGTTGACTTGATCACCTGATCCAGGTTGCAGGCACTGGTTACAGTTTGAAGCTTTTTCTTGAGTGCGTAGCGTTTTGAAAGCCAGTCAATATTTAAACCTTCCAGAAAACGTACCTCTCTGTTGATATCACATACATTATCAAGCATTTCACACGTTATCCTGATACTGATTGTTAGCACACGGTGGTCTATAGCAGCTTCCCAACAGAATGGGCTTTAGGTGAGGCAGATGAACCTGTAGCCATATTACTTCAACAGTATTTAACATGAGGTCCTCTCTAATCTTTACAGGAATGTGGTTCTGAATATAAACAGCAACACATCCACCACTGGCATTCTCTATATTTTCTGTAAATGTTATAACCTTGTATTGCTACCGCTGTATCATCAAAGGTATTATCTAAGTGAGTTACAGAGATAATCAGAATATGAATGTCATCTGTTGCTAGCAAATTATTGAATTCATAAACCTTGTTTCTTAAGCTACATATGTTAATTAACATGGGCTATTTTGAGCACTTTTCTTCTGGGATGTTTACGTGTTTTCATTACTTTACTGGGAAGCTTAGCAGCAGTAGACGTGCTCATGTTATGTATCTTAGTGCAGGGTGAGTTGCACACAGTGGACTTCCTCCTGAGGGCACATCGCCTCAGAGCTACCAGTATAAATCTGGCTCATAGGCATGTGATTACTGCATACAATAGCTGTAGGATCAGCAGAGGCATTAAGGGAAGTTAGAGGGACATAAATTAGGTTACTTACATTGTCTGCCGAGGCCCCTGATGTAATGTACATTTGCTGAAGCATTATGACAACTGCTTTGGAATGGTAGGAATTAGCTGAGCTGGGTTTTGGTCATTGATAAGTCATTGTCTCAACGCAGCCTTTTCATGCTGTGAAAGGATCCAGGAACCCCAAAATGATTTGGGTGGATCCCATCCTCTTTACAAAACGTGTTTTGTTTCCAAAAGGTTTCGAAATTGTCAACAAAAGTTACACCTCATTGAGCTGCAATAATCACGTAGCCAGTTGTGAAGAGAAAGAATCCTGCTAAAGTGTTCAGTGCCACCATTCAGAGAAGGGCACAGGGCCAGATACGAGGAGTCTTTTGTTAGTGTCTAGCAGAGAGTCAATCAGCTCTTTTAAAATCCAGTTTCAACTGTTCAGAGCTGCCCTTCATGATGTCATTAGAACCCAAATGGACTACGATAGAATCAATTTCCATGTCATGACGTAGTGCATTCGGGAGCAGCTTAGTAATGTAATTTACTCGAGGTCTGGGATAGAACATTGTTTTTGCACTCGGGAAACGGTCACAGTTCTTTTGGAGCTGCCCAAAATCACAGCTAGAGAGAAGGACGAGGAAATCTGCCCATTCACCACGCTTCACAGGATTCGAAGAACCCTTTATGGACAGGCGAAAGGCTGGATAACTTGAGCTCGTTGCTCCCGGCACCTGGTGTCATTAGAGTTAGCAGTGTGTTAGGGTTAGTCATTAGGGTTAGCAGTGTGTGTTAGGGTTAGTCATTAGGGTTAGCAGTGTGTGTTTAGGGTTAGTCATTAGGGTTAGCAGTGTGTGTTAGGGTTAGCAGTGTGGTTAGGGTTAGTCATTAGGGTTAGCAGTGTGGTTAGAGTTAGTCATTAGGGTTAGCAGTGTGTGTTAGGGTTAGCAGTGTGGTTAGGGTTAGTCATTAGGTTTAGCAGTGTGGTCAGGGTTAGTCATTAGGGTTAGCAGTGTGGTTAGGGTTAGTCATTAGGTTTAGCAGTGTGGTTAGCGTTAGTCATTAGGGTTAGCAGTGTGGTTAGGGTTAGCAGTGTGGTTAGGGTTTGTCATTAGGGTTAGCAGTGTGGCTAGGGTTAGTCATTAGGGTTAGCAGTGTGGTTAGGGTTAGTCATTAGGGTTAGCAGTGTGGTTAGGGTTAGCAGTGTGGTTAGGGTTGGTCATTAGGTTTAGCAGTGTGGTTAGGGTTAGTCATTAGGGTTAGCAGTGTGGTTAGGGTTCGTCATTAGGGTTAGCAGTGTGGTTAGCGTTAGTCATTAGGGTTAGTCATTAGGGTTAGCAGTGTGGTTAGGGTTAGTCATTAGGGTTAGCAGTGTGGTTAGGGTTGGTCATTAGGTTTAGCAGTGTGGTTAGGGTTAGTCATTAGGGTTAGCAGTGTGGTTAGGGTTAGTCATTAGGGTTAGCAGTGTGGTTAGGGTTAGTCATTAGGTTTAGCAGTGTGGTTAGTCATTAGGGTTAGCAGTGTGGTTAGGGTTAGTCATTAGGTTAGCAGTGTGGTTTGGGTTAGTCATTAGGGTTAGCAGTGTGGTTAGGGTTAGCAGTGTGGTTAGGGTTGTCATTAGGGTTCAGTGTTAGGGTTAGGTTAGGGTTAGCAGTGTGGTTAGGGTTAGTCATTAGGGTTAGCAGTGTGGTTAGGGTTAGCAGTGTGGTTAGGGTTGGTTATTAGGTTTAGCAGTGTGGTTAGGGTTAGTCATTAGGGTTAGCAGTGTGGTTAGGGTTCGTCATTAGGGTTAGCAGTGTGGTTAGGTTAGTCATTAGGGTTAGTCATTAGGGTTAGCAGTGTGGTTAGGGTTAGTCATTAGGGTTAGTCAGTGTGGTTAGGGTTGGTCATTAGGTTTAGCAGTGTGGTTAGGGTTAGTCATTAGGGTTAGCAGTGTGGTTAGGGTTAGTCATTAGGGTTAGCAGTGTGGTTAGGGTTAGTCATTAGGTTAGTCATTAGGGTTAGCAGTGTGGTTAGGGTCATTAGGGTTAGCAGTGTGGTTTGGGTTCGTCATTAGGGTTAGCAGTGTGGTTAGGGTTAGTCATTAGGGTTAGCAGTGTGGTTAGAGTTAGTCATTAGGGTTAGCAGTGTGGTTAGGGTTAGCAGTGTGGTTAGGGTTAGTCATTAGGTTTAGCAGTGTGGTTAGTCATTAGGGTTAGTCATTAGGGTTAGCAGTGTGGTTAGGGTTAGTCATTAGGGTTAGCAGTGTGGTTAGGGTTAGTCATTAGGGTTAGTCATTAGGGTTAGCAGTGTGGTTAGGGTTAGTCATTAGGGTTAGCAGTGTGGTTTGGGTTAGTCATTAGGGTTAGCAGTGTGGTTAGGGTTAGTCATTAGGGTTAGTTATTAGGGTTAGCAGTGTGGTTAGGTTAGTCATTAGGTTTAGCAGTGTGGTTAGGGTTAGTCATTAGGGTTAGCAGTGTGGTTAGGGTTAGTCATTAGGGTTAGTGTGGTTAGGGTTAGCAGTGTGGTTAGGGTTAGTCATTAGGTTTAGCAGTGTGGTTAGGGTTAGTCATTAGGGTTAGCAGTGTGGTTAGGGTTAGTCATTAGGGTTAGCAGTGTGGTTAGGGTTAGTCATTAGGGTTAGCAGTGTGGTTAGGGTTAGTCATTAGGTTTAGCAGTGTGGTTAGGGTTAGTCATTAGGGTTAGCAGTGTGGTTAGGGTTGGTCATTAGGGTTAGTCATTAGGGTTAGCAGTGTGGTTAGGGTTAGTCATTAGGGTTTAGCAGTGTGGTTAGGGTTTAGTCATTAGGGTTAGCAGTGTGGTTAGGGTTAGTCATTAGGGTTAGTCATTAGGGTTAGCAGTGTGGTTAGGGTTAGTCATTAGGTTTAGCAGTGTGGTTAGGGTTAGTCATTAGGGTTAGTCATTGGGTTAGGGTTAATGGTTAGGGTTAGTCATTAGGGTTAGCAGTGTGGTTGGGGTTAGTCATTAGGGTTAGCAGTGTGGTTAGGGTTAGTCATTAGGGTTAGTCATTAGGGTTAGCAGTGTGGTTAGGGTTAGTCATTAGGGTTAGCAGTGTTGTTAGGGTTAGGGTTTAGTCATTAGGGTTAGCAGTGTGGTTAGGGTTCGTCATTAGGGTTAGCAGTGTGGTTAGGGTTAGTCATTAGGGTTAGTCATTAGGGTTAGCAGTGTGGTTAGGGTTCGTCATTAGGTTTAGCAGTGTGGTTAGGGTTAGTCATTAGGTTTAGCAGTGTGGTTAGGGTTAGTCATTAGGGTTAGCAGTGTGGTTAGGGTTAGTCGTTGGGGTTAGCGGTGTGGTTAGGGTTAGTCATTAGGGTTAGCAGTGTGGTTAGGGTTAGTCATTAGGGTTAGCAGTGTGGTTAGGGTTGGTCATTAGGTTTAGCAGTGTGGTTAGGGTTAGTCATTAGGGTTAGCAGTGTGGTTAGGGTTAGTCATTAGGGTTAGCAGTGTGGTTAGGGTTAGATTTAAAATCAGATTTTACCACCCTGCAGAGCTGCATCAATAATGTGCCATAAGTCATAAGCCATGCTATGCCTGAAGTCAGAGGTCTCATTCATGTATAGTACTTACTGAAGCTGTGAGAGAGAAAAGTCTAGGGGAGATGATGTTATAATTCTCAAGGGTTGATGAGATGAAATACGTTTGGGGAAAAAAAGGACAACTTTGGCCGTGTGCCATGGCAGTACTGTGAGGGAGGCTGAGGTCAGTCGGAGGGATAACACCAAAAACCTGTTTCGGAGACATACTCTCCTAATTAAAAAAGTTTGTTATCTCCACAGGGATGCTAGGAGAAGGACGCTATGAGGACGACCAGGCAGAGAAAAACACTGAGAATACGTGTGTCAGTGAGCGTTAGCAGGTTGTAAACAGAGTGGACTAGAGCCAAATGCAATCAAAGTAAATATGTTTATGAAAAGTACCAGATAAAAAGGTTATTCAGACTAAAGACAGATCCCCATTGGATATTTTATTGCCATTATTGTGTGATACAACCACTTTAAAATAAATCCACTTTAAAAAATAAATAAAAAAAACGATTGAGGAAATAGAAACATCAGACAACTCATGATCCCCTTTCTTTGATACGCTACATCACACAAAGAGATCCCCTGGATATTGAAATTCCACATCATTGGATATGATACTTAACCTGAGAGGTTTGATGCATACACAGCTGTTAACCAATCTGTTCATCAATGGATAATGTAATCAAAAATGTAATGCCATGTTTTCACTGCTTCATAGTTGCAGACGGGATCCAATTGAATGGGGTTGTTGAGTATATCGCGTTACATCAATTTACCACCATTCAGCTCAAGTGCAAACCTGATAATTGCACTGGTGTTTCAGGCCTCGGCTTATAGAGGAATGTTTTAATAAGCACAGTTTTGAATCACACTGGTTTAGATTTAATTAGCGCGGCCCTGCGCCCCATCCGCCACTTCCTGTATCTCATTTTAGCTCGGTGCTCCTGACAAACTCTACACAAAACTGACATCGCTTGAACTTTTGTATTTAGAAAATGTCGCAAATGTCAGCCAAGCAGGTACGATATACAGGATAATAATGTGCAAGCCAGTTAATGAATATGTGCCTTGTGAATCTGTGTTTAACGAAGCATTCCCAATAACCAGTGGAAATACATATTTGGTTAACCAACAAATAATCAGGCAATGAAACTGGTTCTGACTGTTATTCTGTTGGTCTACTTATAGGGGCAACACCATGACAACTCCATGACAACACCATGACAACACCACGACAACACTATTTAGAGTGTGTGTATTAACATGGATGAATATAAAAGGTAGTCAGCTGTAAAAATGAATTATCATAAACCTTTCAAATAGAATCTTTAACCTAAAGAATGATTTCCATGGTATTAAAAGGAGTGACATCACGTAATAAAAACAGGAAGGGGAAACTCAACAGACTGTAAGATATTAAGAGGAGTGACATCACGTAATAAAAACAGGAAGGGGAAACTCAACAGACTGTAAGATATTAAAAGGAGTGACATCACGTAATAAAAACAGGAAGGGGAAACTCAACAGACTGTAAGAAGCCCCTTGGACTCCCTCTTCTTTTCCCAATCTTACAACTCATCTCCTCCAGTAATAATCTCCCTCGTTCTCTAACTGCTCAGTCCACTGAGTTAGTCCCCCCCCCCCCACCCCCCGCCATGGGACCAGTGGAGTGAGTCATCTTCCTCTCTATTTTTAATTCCTCATTGACTCACCTTCTCAAATCACCGGAGAAACACCACAAAAAAAAGAGGTATTTTTGAAGACCCATTATCTTTACAACATAGTACACCGTACTTACTGATCAACTGCTTAGTAGTCACCTCCCTTCCCTCAGGCCCACACATGCAGCTGCGCACAAACATGTATTCGTTGCTACTGTATATCAGTTGATACAATTGGATTATAAAGCAGTGGGAATAGACGAGAACAGTACACTGTTTAGAGGTGAAGAATGAAATAAGTGATTTTGATTGATGACCGCTCTTACCTACATATGAGAAGTCTTCAGTTTGATTAATCACACCCAAGAGGTTTTTTCTGCTCTTCCAGAATATTGGAATCTCAAATTGGTTCACAGATTACAGGAGCGTGGAGTGGTTCAGTCCTTGTATTAATATTTATGTTCACATAAATCTCTGAGAGCTGTTGTTTGACCTCATCTCAATGAATCATACATAATGGATGCTGGATTGCTAGATGCCATTATATGAAGGGACATTTAGTTCAGCTGCTGTTTCCTTTGAGGAGGACTCTGGCTGTGTGACTGGGTGAAATATAATGTTGAACAAAGCAGCACGATTAAAGGCACGTGACCACTGTTGGTCGTCTTTCATATTCCTCTGCACACTGTCTGAAACAGAACACACCTGGGGACACAGATCCCCTGTAATACATTAACTCCCTTGTAATACACTACATCCATTGTAATACACTACATCCATTGTAATACACTAAATCCCTTGTAATACACTACATCCATTGTAATACACTAACTCCCTTGTAATAGACTAAATCCCTTGTAATACACTAAATCCCTTGTAATACACTAAATCCATTGTAATACACTAAATCCCTTGTAATACACTAAATCCCTTGTAATACACTAAATCCATTGTAATACACTAACTCCCTTGTAATAGACTAAATCCCTTGTAATACCCTATATTCATTGTAATACACTAAATCCCTTGTAATAGACTAAATCCTTGTAATAGACTAAATCCCTTGTAATACACTACATCCATTGTAATACACCAAATCCCTTGTAATAGACTAAATCCCTTGTAATATACTAAATCCCTTGTAATACACTAAAACCCTTGTAATAGACTCAATCCATTGTAATACACTAAAACCCTTGTAATACACCAAAACCTTTGTAATACACTAAGTCCCGTGTAAAATACTAGATTCCTTGTAATATACTAAATCCCGTGTAAGACTAAATTCCCTTTAATAGACTAAACCCCTGAAATACACTAAGTTCCTTGTAATAGACTAAATATCCTCTAATAGACTAAATCCCCTGTAATAGACTAAATCCCCTCTAATAGACTAAATCCCTTGTGATAGACTAAATCCCCTCTAATAGACTAAAACATCTTGTAATAGACGAAACCCCCTCTAATAGACTAAATCCCTTGTAATATACAAAATCCCCTCTAATATACTAAATCCCTTGTAATAGACGAAATCCCCTCTAATAGACTAAAACATCTTGTAATAGACTAAATCCCCTCTAATAGACTAAAACATCTTGTAATAGACTAAATCCCCTCTAATAGACTAAAACCCCTGTAAAAGACAAGTGAACAAAACCAGTTTCACCTGTGGGAAGGAGGCATGGAGAGCTGGTGAGTGTAGAGAGAGGTTGAATGCTGATGAGGCCCACCCTGTGGAAGTAGAGCCATTTGAATGTGGTTTCAATACACTCCTGTTTATCTACAGTAGTAAGTGTATCATCCAGTAGTATTTTTGCAATAGCCCTGTGTGATTTGCAATTACCAGATAGGAAAGATTGTGTCACAAATGCTCATAGACACTGTGCTGTTTTGCAGTGTCTTGAATTACTACTAGTCCTCACTGGACAAATATTTTGAAAGGTTTCGCTTATTGAGATAATTGAATTGTTCGGCACTTGAGTTTTTGCACGTTAGTTGTTTACTAAGAAAACATAACTTCTAAGAACTGCTATTTCAACAGCTAAACCCACAAGTTATAACACTATAATAAGATTAGTGATACATCAATCGGGACAGTTATATAATGAAGAGGACAGTTGTCATGCACATTCACTTGGCATTTGAACAAGGGGGTAAGGGTGTACAATGCCTGTAGTGCTCAGACCTGTGAAGTGCAGCCAGCCAGGTCTCCTTAAAGAAAACCTCTCCTTGCCTTCCTCGGGAGAGTAGCTCCAGCTAGCCCTGCTCTGAAAACCTCCTCTGATGATTCCGGAATCTGCCCTTGAGTTCACGAGCAGCATCACTAAAAAGCTATTGCTTCACCTCCTGCTCTCCATTTTTCATTCTCTATCTATTTTTATTTTATTTTTCATTCTCTCTCTATATATATTTGTCATTCTCTCTCTCTCTCTCTCTCTCTGTTTATCTCTCTCTCTATTTTTAATTATCTCTCTCTGTCTCTGCCTCTGTTTCTCTCTCTCTCTCTCTCTGTGTGTGTGTTTCTGTCTCTCTCTCTTCATGTCCTCTTCTTGATAACCAAAAATAGGAAAGAAAGAAGCCCTGCACTGACAGAGGGTGGTTGTAAACTACAAGATTTTGTAGTATTCATATATAACAGTGTAGTGCTACATTATAAATAGATCATGTGCGCACGTACACATACTTTCATGGTCCATTTTTGTGTTCAAACATTTCTATTGGAATGGTCATGTCTGAACATTGCCCAAGTACTTTTCTTTTCTCAAAGGCATCGTCTGTCCCATGTAATAGTTCCAGAGAATTAAAGCCAGATGCAAAGAAGGAGATTCAATAACAAGTCGCTTTCTGATCCCTCTATTGAACTAAAGGGTTTGTGTTGTGCATACTGCAGAGTCATTGCTCATGTTACCATGTACAGAACAGTGGAGGCTCCTCAGAGGAAAGGGAGGACCATTTAAAAAGTTATCATTTTTAGATAAAACTATACTAAATATATTCACAAAATAATTGATTAAAACACACTTTTTTTGCAATGAAGGTCTACAGTAGCATCAACAGCACTCTGTAGGGTAGCACCATGGTGTAGCTGGAGGACAGCTAGCTTTCGTCCTCCTGAGTACATTGACTTCAATACAAAACCTAGGAGGCTCATGGTTCTCACCCTCTTCCATAGACTTACACAGTAATTATGAAGACTTCCAGAGGATGTCCTCCAAGCTATCAGAGCTCTTACAGCATGAACTGACATGTTGTCCACCCAATCAAAGTATCAGGGAATGAATCTATACTGAAAGCATAAGCTACAGCTAGCTAGCACTGCAGTGCATTTGGTGAGTAGTTGACTCAGAGAGCAAAAGAACAGTTTTAACAGTTTTGAACAAATGCATTTCTTCCAAATTGAAGGAGAAGCAAGAGAGATAAAGAGATCGAGAGATTGTCATTTGTTTTCACTTACCTAGCAAATGCAGCTAGCTACTTTAGCTATGTTAGCTAGCTGGCTATGACTATCCAACACAATACTGGAACTCTTCCAAGTCAAGGTAAGCTTTAGGTTTTACAAATGTATTGCCACCTGGGCTAAACTGCTTGCTGACTGTACACTAACGTTCCAGCATGATTGTAGTGGGTTTACTAACGTGTTAGTTCCGTTAGCTATGTTGACTATGACATTACTTTAGCAAACATGGTGACAACGATGTAGGCTGTGTATAGCAGTTATAATATAGTTTTGCTTGGAACTGTTTTTTCGCCTGGTCACATACAGCTGAGGTGTTGTGAATTGAAGCGAAGGGAAAATGTGTGATCAGGGGTGTAATTCATTTCCTCCGATACTGTTGAAAAGCATTTCTTAAAACGGAAGCAAACGGAACGAAACAGGGATAAACATACCTGAATTTGTCCAATAGAAACTTTAATTTTCAACTGTTGGACTAATGATTACATCTCAGATCAGCTAGATGCAGTGTGCAACCTGGTATTGAATGTCCCTGTGTCACTGTCTGTCATCTCAAATCTTTCTTTCAACCTGTGTGCACCTACGTTGTAAACTTTCATTCATAGGCTGGGTTGAAGCAACCTCATGATGAGTACAGGGAACATTGGAGTATCATGTAGTAGCCTGAACCTATTGATGTTACATTGAACTGGGTTAATGGAATATGAGCGACAGTCATCCAATATGCTGTAATAGAAAAAAGGCCATGCAAAAAAAAGAGTCATCCTCCCTCATCTTATGTTAGCACAGCTGAAAACTGTGTGCTGATTAAATATTCAATAAAACTGGCCTTCTTTAGACTAGTTGAGTGTCTGGAGTATCAGCATTTGTGGGTTCGATTACAGGCTCAAAATGGCTAGAAACAAATAACTTTCTTCTGAAACTCGTCAGTCTATTCTTGTTCTGAGAAATTAAGACTATTCCATGTGAGAAATTGCCAAGAAACTGAAGCTCTCGTACAACGCTGTCTACCACTCCCTCCACAGAACAGCGCAATTTTGCTGTAACCAGAATAGAAAGGGGAGTGGGAGGCCCCAGTGCACAACTGAGCAGAAGGACAAGTACATTAGAGTATCTAGTTTGAGAAACAAACTGTCCAGTGTCTGTGTTCTTAATCTTTTCTTTTTATTGGCCAGTCTGAGATATGACTTTTCTTTGCAACTCTGCCGAGAGGGCCAGCATCCTGGAGTCGCCTCTTAACTGTTGATGTTGAGACTGTACAGAGGAACTCTGCCGAGAAGGCCAGCATCCTGGAGTCGCCTCTTCACTGTTGACATTTTATAATATATACATTTTAGCAGACGCTTTTATCCTTGCAGTCCTTGCAGTCCTGCATGAATAAATTTGTACGTATGGATGGTCCTGGGAATCAAACCCAATATCCTGTCATTGCAATCCTCTACCAAGATGCATGACAGGGTTATAAATGCTTTGTGAAGCCTCAACTTAACATGATTTATAAGGCCTTTATTAAGCTGTGCTTATGCCACCCTTTATGAAGCACAATGTTTATGTCATATTTGACATAGTGAGTTATGTCACATTTGACACATTTATGAACCGTTTATAAAGCATGACATATGGTTATAGATGATTTGTAACACATTTGTGTAGTGTTTATGAAAGCTTTATGAAGCCTTTATAAGCTGCATGTCATTTAAAGCAGGACCGAGTTAACATAGACATCAGAGTTATCAATACAAAGATCAGAGTTATCAATACAAACATCAGAGTTATCAATACAGACATTAGAGTTATCAATACAGACATTAGAGATATCAATACAAACATCAGAGTTATCAATACAGACAAAGTTATCAACATAGACATCAGAGTTATCAATACAGACATCAGAGTTATCAATACAGACATCAGAGTTATCAATACAGACATCAGAGTTATCAATACAAAGATCAGAGTTATCAATACAGACATCAGAGTTATCAATACAAAGATCAGAGTTATCAATACAAACATCAGAGTTATCAATACAGACATCAGAGTTATCAATACAAAGACCAGAGTTATCAATACAAACATCAGAGTTATCAATACAAAGATCAGAGTTAGGAAGACATCTGACATCGCAGTACGAAAACATACAGAGAAAGGGGGGCGGCAGTGTAGCCTCGTGGTTAGAGCATTGGACTAGTAACCGAAAGGTTGCAAGTTCAAATCCCCGAGCTGACAAGGTACAAATCTGTCGTTCTGCCCCTGAACAGGAAGTTAGCCCACTGTTCCTAGGCTGTCATTGAAAATAAGAATTCATTCTTAACTGACTTGCCTGGTTAAATAAAGATTTAAAAAAAACTGTAGATCAGGGGTTAAGTTACAGTGTATCACTCAAGTCCGTGTGTGTGCGTGTGTGCGCATGCGTGCGTGCGTGCGTGTGTGCGTGTGTGTGTACGCGTACACTGGGTGATGAATTGCGACTCATAGTGTTGCTGCCATATGTGTCGCTTGTTAATGATGCCCTCCAGTGTTACAGACTTCTGTACAGTATCTTTTTAACCAAGAACAAATTCCATCAATGGCCTTACTATAACTATATAGCTGACAAGCTGTGAGTAATTAGCACGAGTGTTTAGTTTACTGAAAGTTAAATACAGTACTTATAAATCCATTTAAAACAAATCTTCTGATAATCTAGAGGTTATTCAGGCAATATGTATGACTACCTCAGGTTTGTGCCATTAGCAACAGCTAATGGAGACTCATCGCGGTGTGGCAGAGCGTTTAAACAGATGGCCTATCAGCCTTCAAACTCTGACACATGAACAACGCCCGTGTTCACACGGCAGTTACGCCACAGGGCTCGCAACGAGATGGGAAAAGCAACCCCAACTGTTCTCACTCTGTGTGACAAACACTATAGCTGAATGTGTTAAAGGGACAGGATCAGACTAATTCTGAGTTGCAATGTGACACGTTGATTTCTGTGGACAAGGTACGCCCGCAATCCATGCTTTGGTTTAGTTTCTCCGTTTCCACGTGCTAATGGTCATGGGATTGATGTTAGTATTTTTTGGCGCATCGTGTCAAAATCATTTGAATGTCTCTTATAGATGATTTTAACATAATGTGCGAGAAATGCTAATATCGATCCCATGACTTGAGCAGGATTTGTGCCACAAAATGCTAAAACGTTAGCATGTGGAAACAGTCTCAGGGAAACTAAACCAACACATGGGTTGTTCTTCTTACAGGGTAAAGAATCCAGTCATTTGAGTGACCTCTCCTTCTAATTGAGAGTTCATGACCTGTATGAGGTCTTTAGGTGTGGTAGGTAGCCTCGTGGTCAGAGCGTTGGGCCACTAACCGAAAGGTTGCTGGATTGAATCCCGGAGCTGACAAGGTAAAAATCTGTTGTTCTGCCCCTGAACAAGGCAGTTAACCCACTGTTCCTAGACCAGTTAACCCACTGTTCCTAGACCAGTTAACCCACTGTTCCTAGACCAGTTAACCCACTGTTCCTAGACCAGTTAACCCACTGTTCCTAGACCAGTTAACCCACTGTTCCTAGACCAGTTAACCCACTGTTCCTAGACCAGTTAACCCACTGTTCCTAGACCAGTTAACCCACTGTTCCTAGACCAGTTAACCCACTGTTCCTAGACCAGTTAACCCACTGTTCCTAGACCAGTTAACCCACTGTTCCTAGACCAGTTAACCCACTGTTCCTAGACCAGTTAACCCACTGTTCCTAGACCAGTTAACCCACTGTTCCTAAACCAGTTAACCCACTGTTCCTAGACCAGTTAACCCACTGTTCCTAGACCAGTTAACCCACTGTTCCTAGACCAGTTAACCCACTGTTCCTAGACCAGTTAACCCACTGTTCCTAAATAAGAATTTAATCCACTGTTGCCTAGACCAGTTAACCCACTGTTTTAAAGACCAGTTAACATGACTGTTATAGACAGAAATGTTGAACAGATGTGAGCAGACCAGTTATTTTGGTGCAAAGATGATGGCATTATGTCTTCAGAAAAAGAAGGTAAATTTATAGATATTAGTTCTTATCTGACTTGCCTAGTTAACATTTGTACTGCCAGGTTAAATTTTAAAAAATCAAGCCCTGTTTAATGACTGTATTATCCAAGGACAGAAATGCTTGAACAGATGGGTGAGCAGAACAAGTTATTTTGGTGCAAAGATGATGGCATTATGTCTTCAGAAAAAGAAGGTGAGTCAGTTTATTTCATAGATATTAGATCATTATCTGCGTGCATAGCAGAGCTGAATGGTAACATTTGTACTGCCAGCTTTAAAACGAGTGCCCATTTCCAATCAATTCCCTGTTTAATTACTGTATTGATCCAAGGACAATCAACTACAAGGAATCAATTTCCCTTGACTGCAACTACCTGAACAATAGATCAGAAAAAGTCTTCATCCATTCATAGTTTTTCATCAAATGGAAGGTAGCCCAGCAGTTAAGAGCATTGACCCAGTAACCAAATCAAATCAAATGGAAGGTAGCCTAGCGGTTAAGAGCATTGACCCAGTAACCAAATCAAATCAAATGGAAGGTAGCCGAGCAATTAAGAGCATTGACCCAGTAACCAAATCAAATCAAATGGAAGGTAGCCTAGCGGTTAAGAGCATTGACCCAGTAACCAAATCAAATCAAATGGAAGGTAGCCGAGCAATTAAGAGCATTGACTCAGTAACCAAATCAAATCAAATGGAATGTAGCCGAGCAATTAAGAGCATTGACCCAGTAACCAAATCAAATCAAATGGAATGTAGCCGAGCAATTAAGAGCATTGACCCAGTAACCAAATCAAATCAAATGGAATGTAGCCGAGCAATTAAGAGCATTGACCCAGTAACCAAATCAAATCAAATGGAATGTAGCCTAGCGGTTAAGAGCATTGACCCAGTAACCAAATCAAATCAAGCTTTAGTTATATAGCACATTTCAGACATGAATGCAACTCAATGCACTTCACAGGAAAAAACAAACAAACTATATAAATAAAAACTGAAATATTTACTAAACAAGATGATAAAAGAACAAAATAATAAAAATCAACAAAAGCACCCTAAAGAAAAGAAAAGGGACATCATAACTAAAGGCTGCCTCTCCATGCCTCTTGGTCCCCCTCAGGTTCTCTGGCAGGCTATTCCAGAGGCTGGGGTCATAATAACTAAAGGCTGTCTATCCATGCCTCTTGGTCCCCCTCAGGTTCTCTGGCAGGCTATTCCAGAGGCTGGGGGCATCATAACTAAAGGCTGCCTCTCCATGCCTCTTGGTCCCCCTCAGGTTCTCTGGCAGGCTATTCCAGAGGCTGGGGGCATCATAACTAAAGGCTGCCTCTCCATGCCTCTTGGTCCCCCTCAGGTTCTCTGGCAGGCTATTCCAGAGGCTGGGGGCATCATAACTAAAGGCTGCCTCTCCATGCCTCTTGGTCCCCCTCAGGTTCTCTGGCAGGCTATTCCAGAGGCTGGGGGCATCATAACTAAAGGCTGCCTCTCCATGCCTCTTGGTCCCCCTCAGGTTCTCTGGCAGGCTATTCCAGAGGCTGGGGGCATCATAAAGGCTGCCTCTCCAAAGGCTGCTATTCCCTCTCCATGCCTCTTGGTCCCCCTCAGGTTCTCTGGCAGGCTCCATTCCAGAGGCTGGGGGCATCATAACTAAAGGCTGCCTCTCCATGCCTCTTGGTCCCCCTCAGGTTCTCTGGCAGGCTATTCCAGAGGCTGGGGGCATCATAACTAAAGGCTGCCTCTCCATGCCTCTTGGTCCCCCTCAGGTTCTCTGGCAGGCTATTCCAGAGGCTGGGGGCATCATAACTAAAGGCTGCCTCTCCATGCCTCTTGGTCCCCCTCAGGTTCTCTGGCAGGCTATTCCAGAGGCTGGGGGCATCATAACTAAAGGCTGCCTCTCCATGCCTCTTGGTCCCCCTCAGGTTCTCTGGCAGGCTATTCCAGAGGCTGGGGGCATCATAACTAAAGGCTGCCTCTCCATGCCTCTTGGTCCCCCTCAGGTTCTCTGGCAGGCTATTCCAGAGGCTGGGGGCATCATAACTAAAGGCTGCCTCTCCATGCCTCTTGGTCCCCCTCAGGTTCTCTGGCAGGCTATTCCAGAGGCTGGGGACATAATAACTAAAGGCTGCCTCTCCATGCCTCTTGGTCCTAGGCTTTGGGATAGTTAAAAGGCCAGTACCAGAGGGCCTGAGTGACCTACTGCGTACATAACTTAAAAGCATGTCTGGAGTGTTTAGGGGTGCATAATCGTGGATTGATTTAAAAACCAATAGAAGAGTCTTAAAATTATTTCTAAAACTCACAGGCAGCCAGTGCAGAGACCCTAAAACCGGTGTGATGTGTGCTCTCTGTCTGGTCTTGGTCAGTACCCGTGCTGCAGCATTCTGTATGTTTTGCAGTTGACCAGACAGGAGAGTATTATAGTAGTCAAGCCTTCTTGTGACAAGAGAGAGAAATGGCCGCACCTTAGCAATGTTCCTCCTGCGGTAAAACATATATTTTGGTCACATTCCTAATGTGTGATTTGAAATTGAGTTGAGAATCTAAAATTACACCTAGGTTTTGTACCTGGTGTTTTATCTTTACTGCCTGTGAATTAAAATGTGCGGCCAGATTCTCTCTCTATGCTTTGGCTCCAACAATAAGTACATTGGTCTTGTCTCGATTTAGCTGGAGGATTTTGTGAACCAAGTACAGTATTTAAATCCCTAATACAGTCTAATCATTTATCTGTGGAGCTAAAATCCAAAAGGTTGCTGGTTCGAATCTCTGAGGTGAAACATCTGTCTGTGCCCTCTAATAATTTATCTGTGGAGCTAAAATCCTCTGGGGACTCTAATCCTCTGTGGAGCTAAAATCCTCCGGGGACACTAATCCTCTGTGGAGCTAAAATCCTCTGGGGACTCTAATCCTCTGTGGAGCTAAAATCCTCCGGGGACTCTAATCCTCTGTGGAGCTAAAATCCTCCGGAGACTCTAATCCTCTGTGGAGCTAAAATCCAAAAGGTCGCTGGGTCGAATCTCTGAGCCGACGAGGTGAAACATCTGTCTGTGCCCTCACCCCTAATTCACCCCTTGAGCACTCAACCCTAATTGACTTTTATCTCCCTCACCAACTTCAAACATCTGCTATCTGAGCAGCTAACCGATCGCTGCAGCTGTACATAGTCTATCGGCAAATAGCCCACCCATTTTTACCTACCTCATCCCCATACTGTTTTTATTTATTTACTTTTCTGCTCTTTTGCACACCAATATCTCTACCTGTACATGACCATCTGATCATTTATCACTCCAGTGTTAATCTGCAAAATTGTAATTATTCGCCTACCTCATGCCTTTTGCACACAATGTATATAGACTCCCCCTTTTTTTCCCTACTGTGTTATTGACTTGTTAATTGTTTACTCCATGTGTAACTCTGTGTTGTCTGTTCACACTGCTATGCTTTATCTTGGCCAGGTCGCAGTTGCAAATGAGAACTTGTTCTCAACTAGCCTACCTGGTTAAATAAAGGTGTTCTCAACTAGCCTACCTGGTTAAATAAAGGTGTTCTCAACTAGCCTACCTGGTTAAATAAAGGTGTTCTCAACTAGCCTACCTGGTTAAATAAAGGTGTTCTCAACTAGCCTACCTGGTTAAATAAAGGTGTTCTCAACTAGCCTACCTGGTTAAATAAAGGTGTTCTCAACTAGCCTACCTGGTTAAATAAAGGTGTTCTCAACTAGCCTACCTGGTTAAATAAAGGTGTTCTCAACTAGCCTACCTGGTTAAATAAAGGTGTTCTCAACTAGCCTACCTGGTTAAATAATGGTGTTCTCAACTAGCCTACCTGGTTAAATAAAGGTGAAATAAAAAAATAAATAAAAAAAACCCTAATTGCTCCTGTAAGTCTCTCTGGAAAAGAGTGTCTGCTAAATGACTAAAATGTAAGTGTAGGATCCACTGAATACAAGTACGTTAAAGCAACGCATACATGTTGCTTCTTGGAATGGCTTTTAACCAATAGGCTATGACTGAAACTGCAATGCAATGGAAATCCCTATCCACTAGAGCAATCAAATCTGCCCAGTAAACAACATGATACATTTGGGTCTGTTCCTCATAGCTACTGTTGAACGGTTTGAACGGGTAAGATTGTCTTATGTCACTCAACTGGTAACCATGGTTACAGTGTCTTCGGAAAGTATTCAGACCCCTTGACTATTTTTTTTTTTGGTCACTCTGACAAGAGAGTTCCTTCTGTGGAGATGGGAGAGACTTCAGGAAGGACAACCGTCTCTGCAGCACTCCACCCATCAGGCCTTTATGGTAGACTAGCCAGACGGAAGCCACTCCTCAGTAAAAGGCGCATGCCAGCCTGCTTGGAGTTTGCCAAAAGGCACTGAAAAAACTCAGACCATAAGAAACAAGATTCTCTGTTCTGATGAAACCAAGATTGAACTCTTTGGACTGAATGCCAAGCGTCACGTCTGGAGGAAACCTGGCACCATCCCTACGGTGAAGCATGGTGATGGCAGCATCATGTTGTGGGGTCGTTTTTCAGCGGCACGGACTGGGAGACTAGTCAGGATTGAGGGAAAGATGAACGAAGCAAAGTACAGAGATCCTTGATTAAAATCTGCTCCGGGGTGCTCAGGACCTCAGACTGGGGGCGAAGGTTCACCTTCCAAAAAGACAATGACCCTCAGCACACAGCCAAGACAACACAGGAGTGGCTTCGGGACAAGTATTTGAATGTCCTTGAGCGGTCCAGCCAGAGCCCAGACTTGAACCCGATCTAACATCTCTGGAGAGACCTGCAGCAACGCTCCCCATCCAACCTGACAGAACTTGAGAGAATATGTGGAGAAGAATAGTAGAAACTCCCCAAATACAGGTGTGCCAAGCTTGAAGCGTTGTACCCAAGAAGACTCGATGCTGTAATCGCTGCCAAATCTGCTTCAACAAAGTGCTGAGTAAAGGGTCTGAATACCTATTTATGTAGATGTCATATTTCTGTTTTTTATTTGGAATACATTTTGAGGAAAAATTATGTAAAAAATGTTTTTGCTTTGTCATGTGTTATTGTGTGTAGATTGATGAGGGGGAAAAAAACGATTTAATCAATTTTGGAATAAGGCTGTAACTTAACAAAATGTGGACAAAATCAAGGGGTCTGAATACTTTCCAGAGTCACAGTATAGTAATACTGCTGCTGCTGATGTTGCTGCTGTGATTGAATGCTCTGGGCAGAATGTTTTATGCTGGAACATGATCTATTGACGCGTTCCTTTGAGCGCTGCACAGTACGAAACTTTTCCTTTCCATTGGAATTCAATACCGTCCAACAATTCTGAGACACCGTCTGGATGGAGAGAGGAAGAATTAGCAAGGATTTGAAAACTTTAAAGGATGAAGAAAAAAGTTGCTATGAGGTCTCAAATTCTAATCACATCTTCCAATCTTTGTTCGATCATTTTGGAATACCTCAAATCAGCCCATTGCAGCTGTGAGGAACAAGAAGCCACCGGCAGGGTAATTGTAATTGGACGTAGATGGATAGGCAGCTGTTCTCCTTTTGCAATACCATCAACGATGTCACACCTGAGATATAGAAGGGTTGTTAATCCAACATACCAGCCTTGTTTTTAAAACTCCAATGTGAAAAGGATAACAACTCCAAATCATGCTCAAATTGTCTGTCTCTCTACTTGTAGAAATGTGGCCGAAATCTGACCTCTTCAGAATGTACTATAGTAAACCGCTCAGGACACGCGCCTACGGTTGTCCCAAGATTAACAACCTCACAGACCCCTAAACCAACGTGTCTTTTTTTGGCAGATCAACTGACTTTCAACACAATCTTTCATGATCTTCTTCAGCTTCTCTGTCGCTGCTCTTTCTAATCGAGACACGCTCTGCTTTATATCATTTTTAATATATCACATTTTTCTTCATACAAATTGATATGGAATCCCTTTGATTTCCTGGTCATTTTGATGGGTGTCAGTCAGTGGGAGAGGAAGACACTTATCTTTACTACAGACGCCAGCATTAACTGTATTCATTAGACACGTGATAACTGACAGAGAATATCATAGAGGTCTCTTATATTTCACATGTCATCTCACATGGATGACTTCACACTTCTCCCATGGTTACTGGACACTTCTCCAATGGTGACTGGACACTTCTCACATGGTGACTGGACACTTCTCACATGGTGAATGGACACTTCTCACATGGTGACTGGACACTTCTCACATGGTTACTGGACACTTCTCACATGGTGAATGGACACTTCTCACATGGTGACTGGACACTTCTCACATGGTTACTGGACACTTCTCACATGGTGAATGGACACTTCTCACATGGTGACTGGACACTTCTCACATGGTGACTGGACACTTCTCACATGGTGACTGGACACTTCTCACATGGTGACTGGGCACTTCTCACATGGTGACTGGACACTTCTCACATGGTGACTGGACACTTCTCACATGGTGACTGGACACTTTACATGGTGACTGGACACTTCTCACATGGTGACTGGACACTCTCATGGTGAATGGACACTTTCACATGGTGAATGGACACTTCTCACATGTGTGACACTTCTCACATGGTGACTGGACACTTCTCACATGGTGACTGGACACTTCTCACATGGTGAATGGACACTTCTCACATGGTGACTGGACACTTCTCACATGGTGACTGGACACTTCTCACATGGTGACTGGACACTGCTCACATGGTGACTGGACACTTCTCACATGGTGACTGGACACTTCTCACATGGTGACTGGACACTTCTCACATGGTGTACATTCTCACAAATGTAAATACACTCATGGGTGGAGCTGTCCGTGGTGCTGAGTTTACTACACATTGGTGGACCTGTCTGTGGTGCTGAGTTTACTGCACATTGGTGGAGCTGTCCGTGGTGCTGAAACCTGGCTTTGAGATACTTTTTAAAGCCATAAACCAGCTACACATAAATCAGATTTGTAAAAAATTATGCACATGACATTTTAATTAGCTCAGATTTCAATTTGACTCTCTCTCTCTCTCTCTCTCTCTCTCGTATCCATGCTGTCATCCTCAAAAGGCTAATGCTGGTTATATGAATCACACTGAAACTAGCATATTAGGTTACTACAATAGAAAATCCTTCAACAGTTTGAAATAAACATTATTTTGTTTTTCTGTCTGGTTTTTGTGTGTGTCTGGGGAAACATCTATTTTTTTTGTTGTTTTTTTGTCTGGCACATGCAGAAGATTGGTGGTGTTCATCAGTCATTGCTATGCGAGATTCAAAAGAACCGTTGAACAAATGCTCCACCGGGATATTTCATCCTTCAAATAAAAACAAATTACAGAAATTCCATCTTTAAATAGACAACAGGAAATAACAACACAATAAAACAATTTTAACTGAACAATGCTTGTGTGAGGACCCTCTTCTTCTACCCTCCTCCCTCTCCTCTGGAATGATCTGCCTTTCTCATCACGAGGCTCGTGCTACAAGTCCCTGTAAGGTTGCATCTCAGCTGCAGCTGCATCAGACAACAACAGCCCAAATGTGGAATCAGAGATGAAGTTTGCGTGTGTGGTGTGCGTGCATTCGGGCATGCATGTGAAAGCGTGCGTACATGCATGTGTGTGTACTTGCATGTGTCCAGGTAAGTGTGTACATGTCTGCGTTACATGTGTGATGTACAACATACCTGTACATGTTTAATGAAGTTTGGAATGTCACATGCGTGTGTGAATGTGTACCTACTGCGTGCCTGAGTACACAGCGTGTATATATATATATATATATATATATGTTTAACGAGGGATTTAGGAGGGAGTTTGGTCTTTGCAATTCCGTGTATGTGCTCTGTACATTTCAAGACCAAATGTTGCCTTTGAAGTACATTCACACATCTCAGACTCTATTTCCAGTCTTAGAAATGGGTCAGACTAGAGACCATAGAGAAATGGTAGGTGTTTGTGGGCCAAATGTTTGCTCTGTGATCATCAATCTTCCTTTAGTCATAAAAGGGTGGGAACTGCAGGCCTCCACATCTTTTCCATTGACTCTCTATTTTTTGTGCTTCTCAATACCGGCATTATGAGAGGGTGTCCAGGTCAAAGAGATACGGATTGTTTGCAAGTTCCAGGTCTGTATGTCTGCATGTCTGTATGTCTGCATGTCTGCATGTCTGCATGTCTGTCTGTCTGCCTGTATGTGTCTGTCTGCATGTCTGTCTGCCTGTATGTGTCTGTCTGTCTGTCTGCATGTCTGTCTGTCTGCCTGTATGTGTCTGTCTGTCTGCATGTCTGTCTGTCTGCCTGTATGTGTCTGTCTGTCTGCATGTCTGTCTGTCTGCCTGTATGTGTCTGTCTGTCTGTGTCTGTCTGTGTGCCTGTATGTGTCTGTCTGTCTGTGTGCCTGTATGTGTCTGGCTGTCTGTCTGTCTGTGTGCCTGTATGTGTCTGGCTGTCTGTCTGTCTGTGTGCCTTTCTGGCTGTGTCTGTATGTGTGCATGTCTGTATGTGTGCATGTCTGTATGTGTGCATGTCTGTATGTGTGCATGTCTGTATGTCTCTGTCTGTCTGTATGTGTGCATGTCTGTATGTGTCTCTGTCTGTCTGTCTGTCTGTCTGTCTGTCTGTCTGTCTGTCTGTCTGTCTGTCTGTCTGTCTGTCTGTCTGTCTGTCTGTCTGGCTGGCTGGCTGGCTGGCTGGCTGTGTCTGTATGTGTGCGTGTCTGTATGTGTGCGTGTCTGTCTGTCTGGCTGGCTGTGTCTGTCTGTGCCTGTGTACTGTCTCTAGTTCTGTAGTCAGTGTGTATGCCAGTCTGTCTGTGTTTGTGGGGGTGTATACAGTGTGTGCATCTATGTTGGATCATTGGTGTTGATTGTTATGATGCGGTATATGTGTGTAGAACTGAATTTTCGTAGGGGTTCAGTTCACGGCCCCTATCTCCACTGACCATACCATCTGTCTGTGTGATTTACCGAACTAGCGGCTCCGATGTAGGCCAACCATTTACATGTCTGCAGTGCGTGGATTAAATCTGTATCTGGAGACTAATATATCTCCTGCAGCATCATCTTTGGGAGCAACTAGCCTTTCCCCTGGAACGAACATGCACTCTGACTGCCATGTTCCTTGGCGTCCACATCACTAAGGACTTAACATTATCCAGAACAACTTGCACAGTCGAGATCAAATCAAAGTTTATTTGTCTAACGTGCACCCCGCATACAACAGGTGTAGTAGACCTTACAGTGAAATGCTTACGTCATTTAGGCTGTCTCGTCGTTGTCGGTGGTCAGGCCTGTTGTGTCGTCTGCAAACTTACTGATGGTGTTGGAGTCTGACTGGCCACGCAGTCATGGGTGAACAAGGAGTACAGGAGGGGAATGAGTATGCACCCCTGAGGGGCTCCAGTGTTGAGGATCAGCATGGCAGTTGTGTTGTTACCTACCCTCACCACCTGGGGGCGGCCTGTCAGGAAGTCCAGGATCCAGTTGCAGAGGGAGGTGTTTATTCCCAGGGTCCTTAGCTTAGTGATGGGCTTTGAGGGAACTATGGTGTTGAACGCTGAGCTGTAGTCAATGAACAGCATTCTCACGTAGGTGTTATTTTTGTCCAGGTGGGAAACTGCAGTGTGGAGTGCAATAGAGATTGCATCATCTGTGGATCTGTTTGCGCGGTATGCAAATTGGAGTGGGTCTAGGGCTTCAAGGATAATGGTGTTGATGTGAGCCATGACCAGACTTTCAAAGCACTTCATGGCTATGGACGTGAGTGCTAAGTGTCTGTAGTCATTTGGGCAGGTTGCCTTTGTGTTCTTGGGCAAAGGGCCTATGGTGGTCTGCTTGAAGCATGTTGGTATTACAGACTCAATCAGGGACATGTTGAAAATGTCAGTGAAGACACCTGCCAGTTGGTCAGCACATGCCCGGAGCACACGTCCTCGTAATCCGTCTTGCCTGTTGACGCTTTGCCTGTTTGATGGTTCGTTGTAGGGCATAGCAGGATTTCTTATAAGCTTCCCGGTTAGAGTCCCGCACCTTGAAAGCGGCAGCTTAGTGAGAATGTTGCCTGTAATCCATGGCTTCTGGTATGTACGTACAGTCACTGTGGGGACGACGTCATCGATGCACCAGTGTATCGGTATATTCCTCAATGCCATCTGAAGAATCCCGGAACACGTTCCAGTCTGTGATAGCAAAACAGTCCTGTAGTTTAGCATCTGCTTCATCTGACCACTTTTTATTAGACCGAGTCACTGGTGCTTCCTGCTTTAATTTTTGCTTGAAAGCAGGAATCAGGAGGATAGAATTATGGTCAGATTTGCCAAATGGAAGGCAAGGGAGAGCTTTTTATACGTCTCTGTGTGTAGAGTAAAGGTGATCTAGAGTTCTCCCTCTGGTGGCACATTTAACATGTTGATAGAAATGATGTAGATCGGATTTAAGTTTCCCTACATTAAAGTCTCCGTTCACTAGGAGCACCTTCTCTGGGTGAGTGGTTTCCTGTTTGCTTATTTCCTTATACAGCTGACTGAGTGCAGTCTTAGTGTCAGCATCTGTCTGTGGTGGTAAATAAACAGCCACGAAAAGTATAGCTGAAAACTCTCTAGGCAAATAGTGTGGTCTGCATTTTATCACAAGATACTCTACTTCAGGCGAACCAAATCTAGAGACATCCTTAGATTTCGTGCACTAGATGTTGTTTACAAATATGCTGCTGCCATTTCTTCCGGCGCCATTTTGATGAAGGCACAACAGTGCCTCTTCCCTCTCAGAAAGCTGAAAAGATTTGTCATGGGCACTCAGATCCTCAAAAAGTTCTACAGCTGCACCATCGAGAGCTTCTTGACTGGCTGCATCACTGCTTGGTATGGCAAATGCATCACCCTCGACTGCAAAGCACTACAGAGGGTGTTCCCTGCCATCCAGGACCTCAATATCAAGCGGTGCCAGAGGAAGGCCCAAAAAATGGCCAAAGTCTCGAGCCACCCAAGCCATAGACTGTTCACTCTGCTACCGTCTGGCAAATGGTACTGGAGCATCGGCTCTCGGACAAACACTTCAGACATAAATAGTTAATTAATGGTTACCCAGACTATCTGCACTGACACTAAGCACAATCACAAGAATAGTCTTGTATATTCACACTATATACACACACTACACTGACACACTCACATAAAACCCACACAGATCCATTACATATGCATACACACACACAAAACATACTGACAACAAAAACACACATCCACATTATATGTTGCTGCTAATCTGTTTTTATTTTATTCTTATTATTATCTATCAAATCAAATGTTATTGGTCACATGCGCCAAATACAACAGGTATTCATTCGCCTTACAGTGAAATGCTTACTTACAAGCCCTTAATTTTATTTAACCCGGCAAATCATTTAAGAACAAATTCTTATTTACAATGACGGCCTACCCCGACCAAACTCTAACGACACTGGGCCAAATTTACATTTACATTTAAGTCATTTAGCAGACGCTCTTATCCAGAGCGACTTACAAATTGGTGCATTCACCTTATGGCATCCAGTAGAATAGTCACTTTACAATAGTGCATCTAAATCTTAAAGGGGGGTGAGAAGGATTACTTATCCTATCCTAGGTATTCCTTAAAGAGGTGGGGTTTCAGGTGTCTCCGGAAGGTGGTGATTGACTCCGCTGTCCTGGCGTCGTGAGGGAGTTTGTTCCACCATTGGGGGCCAGAGCAGCGAACAGTTTTGACTGGGCTGAGCGAGAACTGTACTTCCTCAGTGTGTCTCCTGACCCCTCCTGTCTCAGCCTCCAGTATTTATGCTGCAGTAGTTTATGTGTCGGGGGCTAGGGTCAGTTTGTTATATCTGGAGTACTTCTCCTGTCCTATTCGGTGTCCTGTGTGAATCTAAGTGTGCGTTCTCTAATTCTCTCCTTCTCTCTTTCTTTCTCTCTCTCGGAGGACCTGAGCCCTAGGACCATGCCCCAGGACTACCTGACATGATGACTCCTTGCTGTCCCCAGTCCACCTGGCCATGCTGCTGCTCCAGTTTCAACTGGCCTGGGCCCTAGGACCATGTCCCAGGACTACCTGACATGAGGACTCCTTGCTGTCCCCAGTCCACCTGGCCATGCTCCTGCTCCAGTTTCAACTGTTCTGCCTTACTATTATTCAACCATGCTGGGTCATTTATGAACATTTGAACATCTTGGCCACGTTCTGTTATAATCTCCAGCACAGCCAAAAGAGGACTGGCCACCCCACATATGCTCTCTCTAATTCTCTCTTTCTTTCTCTCTCTCTCGGAGGACCTGAGCCCTAGGACAGTGCCCCAGGACTACCTGACATGATGGCTCCTTGCTGTCCCCATTCCACCTGACTGCTGCTGCTCCAGTTTCAACTGTTCTGCCTTATTATTCGACCATGCTGGTCATTTATGAACATTTGAACATCTTGGTCATGTTCTGTTATAATCTCTACCCGGCACAGCCAGAAGAGGACTGGCCACCCCACATAGCCCGGTTCCTCTCAGCCTTTCTAGGGAGTTTTTCCTAGCCACCGTGCTTTTACACCTGCATTGTTTGCTGTTTGGGGTTTTAGGCTGGGTTTCTGTACAGCACTTTGAGATATCAGCTGATGTACGAAGGGCTATATAAATAAATTTGATTTGATTTGATTTGATTTGGTAGGGAGGCGAGCAGGCCAGAGGTGGATGAACGCAGTGCCCTTGTTTGGGTGTAGGGCCTGATCAGAGCCTGGAGGTACTGAGGTGCCGTTCCCCTCACAGCTCCGTAGGCAAGCACCATGGTCTTGTAGTGGATGCGAGCTTCAACTGGAAGCCAGTGGAGAGAGCGGAGGAGCGGGGTGACGTTCGGGACTCCAAATGTGCACCTTCCTATGGGACTCAATCACGGCCGGTTGTGATACAGCCTGGAATTGAACCAAGGTCTGTAGTGATGCCTCTAGAACTGAGAGGCAGTGCTTTAGACTGCTGCACCACCCGGGAGCCCTTAACCAACAATGCAGTTCAAGAAAAAGAGTTCAGAAAATATTTACTAAATAAACTCAAGTAAAAAAGAAAGAAAAAAATCTAAAGGTAACACAAGAAATGTACATAACAATAACAAGCCAAAATACAGTGGATACCGCTACAGAGTCAAGGTGCGGGGGTACTGGTTAGTCGAGGTGATTTGTAAAGTGACTATGCATAGATAATAGAGATTAGAAGGAGGCGGAGAGGGGTCAACGTAAATAGTCCAGGTGCCCATTTGTGAATGTTGACCTGTTTAAAGGACTTGCTCACATCGGCTACAGAGAGCGTGATCACACAGTCGTCCAGAACATCTGGTGCGCTCTTGCATGGTTCAGTGTTGCTTGTCTCCATCGCGTCACTAGACAGCTCGCGGTTGGGTTTCCCTTTGTAGTCCGTAATAGTTTGCAAGCTTTCCCACATCTGACTAGCATCAGAACCGGTGTAGTAGGATTCAATCTTAGGATTCAACTTTGCCTGTTTGATGGTTCGTCTGAGGGCATAGCGGGAATTCTTATAAGCGTCCGGATTAGTGTCCCGCGCCTTGAAAGCGGCAGCTCTAGCCTTTAGCTCGGTGCGGCTGTTGCCTGTAAACCATGGCTTCTGGTTGGGAAATGTACTGTGGGGTCATTGTGGGGACGACGTCGTCGATGCACTTATTGATGAAGCCGGTGACTGAGGTGGTATACTCCTCAATGCTATTGGATGAATCCCGGAACATATTCCAGTCTGTGGTAGCAAAACAGTCCTGTAGTGAATGGGGCAGCTCGGGACTGAGGGGCAGCTCGGGACTGATGGGGCAGCTCGGGACTGATGGGGCAGCTCGGGACTGATGGGGCAGCTCGGGACTGATGGGGCAGCTCGGGACTGATGGGGCAGCTCGGGACTGAGGGGCAGCTCGAGACTGAGGGGCAGCCCGGAACTGAGGGGGGAAGCCCAGTACTGAGAGGAAGCCCAGTACTGAGATGAAGCTCAGGCAGGTAGTAGGCTCCGGTAGATCCTGGCTGACTGGCAGATCTGGAAGAGACTGGTTGACTGGCAGATCTGGAAGAGACTGGTTGACTGGCAGATCTGGAAGAGACTGGTTGACTGGCAGATCTGGAAGAGACTGGTTGACTGGCAGATCTGGAAGAGACTATTTGACTGGCAGATCTGGAAGATCATGGCTGACTGGCGGATCTAGCTGCTCTATGCAGACTGACAGCTCCTTGCAGACTGACAGCTCCTTGCTGACTGACAGCTCTGGCAGCTCCATGCAGGCTGGCAGCTCCTTGCAGACTGGCAGCTCTTTGCAGACTGGCAGCTCTTTGCAGACTGGCAGCTCTTTGCAGACTGACAGCTCTGGCTGCTTCGAACAGACTGACAGCTTTGACTGCTCCATGCAGGCTGACAGCTCTGGCTGCTTTATGCAGACTGACAGCTCTGGCTGCTCCATGCAGGCTGACAGCTCTGACTGCTCCATGTAGGCTGACAGCTCTGACTGCTCCATGCAGGCTGGCAGCACCTTGCAGACTGGCAGCTCCTTGCAGACTGGCAGCTCCTTGCAGACTGGCAGCTCCTTGCAGACTGGCAGCTCTGGCTGTTTCATGCAGACTGACAGCTCAGGCTGCTCCGAACAGGCAGGAGGCTCCGGCAGCGCTGTAGAGGAGGAAGGCTCTGATAGCGCTGAACAGGCGGGAGACTCTGACAGCGCAGGAGGGAAGGAAGGCTCTGATAGCGCTGAACAGACAGGAGACTCCAGTAGCGCAGGAGGGAATGAAGGCTCTGGCTGTGCTGAACAGGCGAGGCGCACAGAAGGCCTGGTGCGTGGTGCTGGAACTGGTGCTACAGGATCGAGGACACGCACAGGAAGCCTGGTGCGGGGAGCTGCTACCGGAGGACTGGTATGTGAAGGTGGCACAGGATGGACTGGACCGTGAAGGTGTACTGGAGATCCCGAGAGCAGGACTGGCACAGGACGTGCAAGGCTAGGTAGGTACACAGGAGGCTTAGTGCGTGAGGCTGGCAAATTTTTCATCAGCCGACTAACACGCACCTCAGGACGAGTATGGAGCGCTGACCCAGGTGCCATCAAATCCCCGACACGCTCTGTCGGACGAATCTTGTACCTAAAGCACCAAGCTAGCAACTCCCTCATTACTCTCCACTCCACCTTCCCCATTAACTCCTTCACAGTCTCTGCTTCGCTCACCTCTAACACCGGCTCTGGTTCAGGTCTCCTCCTTGGCTCCTCACGATAAACAAGGAGAGTTGGCTCTGGATAGACCGGACCGTGCAGGCGCACTGGAGCTCTTGAGCACCGAGCCTGCCCAACCTTACCTGGCTTGATGCCCACTCTAGCCCGGCCAATACGAAGGGCTGGTATGTGCCGCACCGGGCTATGCACCCGCACTGGAAACACCGTGCGCTCCATAGCATAACACGGTGCCTGCCCGGTCTCTCTAGCCCAACGGTGAGCACAGGGAGTTTGCGCAGGTTTCCAACCTGGCATACCCATACTCTCTTTAAGCCCCCCCCCCCCAATAATTTTTTGGGGCTGCTTTTCGGGCTTCCTTGCCAACCGTGTTCCCTCGTATCGTCGGCTCCTATCTCCGGCTACCTCTGCGTCGGCCGCCCACCTGTCTATGCGTTCTTCGTTTGTCGAAAGAGAGTCGGACCGAAATGCAGCGTAGTGGTTACTCATGTCTTTAATGAACAAAGATCGTGATACATGAAATAACTTATAAAGATACAAAAACAACAAACGGAACATGAAACCTATTACAGCCTATCTTTTTTTTATTTTTATAAAAAATAATTTATTATCTTCAACACCATTCATTCTTTACAAACCATAATTTACATACATACTCAAATAATGGTATTTTAATTAAACTAAACATAAACCCCAAACAAAACCTCAGGGGAGCATCTTCCCTCCCCGTCACCCTACAAAATACATTTCCCTATCTCCCCGTCCCTAATCTATCCTCTTACAAATCTAAATGACACCCAGCCCTAAACCCCCCTTCCACCTCTCCCGAGCAGCATGCTGCCCCCACTTCCCCTCTTCCCTCTTCATCCTCCCCCTCAAATCTCCTTCCACCCTCCTCACTATCCCTTCCACCCCCAATCTCTCCCTGTCTTCACCATGTTCTGCCTTGCTTCCCACAGCCCCCGTTTAGAGAGACTCATGAGAAGCCAGAGCAGAAACCTGTCCCTATCCGTCCCTCTCGCTCTCCCTACACCCCTCTCTAACCTGGCCCACGTCAATACAAAATCCCCCTTTACCAAACCTAACAACACCCGTGCCCTAGCCCAAACTACTCCTGCAAAGGCACAATCCCAAAAGACATGGCGCACAGTCTCCTCCCTGCCACAAGAGGATCTTGGACAGGTGGGGGATTGCACCAAACTATACCGGTACAAGATGGAACGTACTGGCAAACACTTATGAAGGCTCAACCAATTCAGGTCCTCGAGCCTGTTGTCCAGACCCCGCGCCTGCACTCTCTCCCAGACCACTTCCGAGATGCCCACTACAGGCGCCGGACTCCCTGCCTTTCTGACCTCCTCGTACAGGTGCCTATGATCTAAACCTACTCGAGCAACTTCAACCTCAGGGTGCGCACGCAGCCACTTTGCCGCATGACCAAAGTGCCACGGCAGCTGTTCCGCCCGAGGACCCGTGTTAGACCACACCATTATGCTTCTCGCCTGATACGAGAAAAACACCCGCAGGAGGTAACCGGACGGGTGTATCACTGGCTGAGCAAGCTCTGTTAACAAGAAAGAAACAAAAATTGTGTCCAGCTTGAGGGGGAAATGTGGTACCCCCCTACCTCCCTCCCCGATGGGACAGATCATGCGTGCCCTGGCGACCCACTCGCACCTGCCACTCCACATAAACTGAAACACAAGCCTCACGAGAGGCCTCCTCAGACAAGCCGGCAATGGGTAGATGTATGCCAAATACAAAAGAGACGGCAACACATCCACCTTTAGGACCAGGACTTTGCCCATAAAAGACAAATACCTAGCTTTCCACATTGTTAGCTTCCTCTGTACCACTGTGATAGGCATGTTTCAGTTTAGCGTCGCTGAGCCGGAGGTCTCAAAATGGACCCTGAGAATCCTCAGGGCCCCCTCACAGAGAGATAACCCCCCAGGCACATCCGTTCTACCGCGCCATCTTCCGAAAAACTTGACGGAAGACTTTGCATGGTTCAGAACTGCTCCCGACGCTAGGGTGAAATCCCCAAAGATGGCAAGGGACCTTGTCAGGCACGAGTCCTTGCACAACAGCAAGGAAGTGTCGTCGGCGTACTGCGTCATCTTAACACGCAGCCCACCACTTCCAGGGATCAGCAAACCTTCCACCCCTGTGTCTGCCCTAATGGCAGCCCCCAGAGGCTCCATGTACAGAGCGAAGAGGATAGCCGAGAGTGGGCACCCCTGCCTGACGCCAGACGAGAGGTCAAAAACGTCACCCAAGTGACTATTTACACTAACTCGGCACCCCGCTCCGACATAAAATGTATGAATCCATCCTATAAACTTCTCCCCAAATCCTAATCGACCTAACACTCTGAATAAAAAGGATCTATTCACGCGATCGAAGGCTTTCGCCTGATCTAGCGCTGCTACCATTAAAGGCAGTCCTCTATCTTCAACCCAAGCGATGGAGTCCCTGATTAACTGTAGGTTCCATCTAATAGAGCGGCCCTCTACCCCGCACGTCTGATCCTCATGAACGACTTAGGGAAGGGCTGTGCGCAACCGGTCTGCTAAAACCTTTGCAAGTAGCTTGTAATCTACACACAGCATGGTCAACGGCCGCCAGTTGCCAAGGTCTGTTACTTCCCTTTCTTATATAAAAGTGACAGCACACCAACAGCCATTGATCCCCCGGGACCCCCGTCTCAAGGATGGCCTTCAAGACTTCGAGGACCACTGGTCCAAGTATACCCCAAAACTTGAGAAAACTCAGCCGGCAGCCCATCCATCCCAGGCACCTTCCCTTTTCCCATCCTCCTAAGAGCGCTCTCAACCTCTTCTAGTGAGATCTGGGCCTCCATCACTTCTCTAATGTCCTCCAGCAACCGCCTGGACAAGTGTTCTAAAAACACATTTCCCTGCTCTACATCTATTTCCCTTTCCTTAAATAAACCTTGGAAATGATCAGTTGTCACCCTGACCATATCCTCTGGTACTCTAACTATACTACCATTTTCTTCCCTAACACCATGCATTACCTTCCTACTCTGTCTTGCCCTAACCAACTTAAAGAACATAGCAGAACAAGTCTCATTATGTTCTAGAAAGCCACTATGCGCACGCTCCAGGAAAGCTCGAGCCTTCCGCTCCTGCAACTCCCTGAGCTGCGCCTTTAGGGTTGCGGATCTCTCCCAGTCAAACGACCCGCCGAGGTTGCCTGCCTCGTATTAGAGTTCAATGAACCTTTGGATACGATCCACCTCCCTCCTCTCCTCCCTCTTGCAATACCCTATTATAAAAGCCCTAATCCTCACCTTAACTAATTCCCACCACTCTAACACCCCCTCGCACATGGACCGGAGGCCCTCAAGCCTCCAAAAGAAACCATAAAACCAGTCAATAAAAGCCTGCTCCTCCAGCACATCCCGATCTAGCTTCCAGTACCCCCTACCAAAGAGGCAGACTGGCGACCCCACCTGCAGGAGCACCCCGTCGTGATCCGAAAAGAAAACAGGCAACAGCCGCCCAGACAACTTACCCAAAGACCTGGGAGCCTCCGCTCAACCCCCCTGGAGTTGCGCCATGTAGGACCGTCCATTTTCGGGGTAGTGTGCAGACCACCATCTACCAAAATAAATAATAATAATATGCCATTTAGCAGACGCTTTTATCCAAAGCGACTTACAGTCATGTGTGCATACATTCTACGTATGGGTGGTCCTGGGAATCGAACCCACTACCCTGGCGTTACAAGCGCCATGCTCTACCAACTGAGCTACAGAAGGACCAGACCATGGCAAGCCATTAGCCTGGCAATGGCGCCCGCACTGCTATCCCCCCCTCTTCCTAAATCTGTATTAAAATCCCCCCCTATCACTAATTTCCTATTTGTGACACACAGGGGCGTCAGACAGTCCACCATCTCCCTCCTGTCTGCCACCATCTGTGGCCCATACACCACCACTAATCTAAATTTACAATCCCTTATCGTGACATCCACCCCTATAACCCTCCCCTGCATTACCACAAAAGAATCCTCCACTTTTACCTCCCTGTGCCCACACAAAATCCCTACCCCCGATAAGTGCACCCCCCCAACACACCAAACTGACTCCCCCTTGTCCCACTCCCTCTTAAACCTACTAACATCCCCTCCATCCCTCAGGTGAACCTCCTGTAAAAAACAAAAATCAAACCCCACACCCTCCAAATAACTAAAAACCGCCCTCCTCTTAACAAAATCCCTTAAACCCCTTACATTTAAACTAACAAAAGTAAAATTAGACACCATGAAAAAATAAAAACATGTAATACACTAAAATTCTAAACCCAGACAGAAAAAAAACAAAAACAGGAGACTCACCCGATGCTCCCCTGCTCCATATCTACCGGTGAGAACACCATCCGTAATCCCGACATCCCCCCCTCTTCCTCCATCACACCATCCCAGGATGCAGGAATAGTGTTTGGCTCCGGGGTGCCCTGCACAATCCTCCCCCTCCTCAGTGTTGCAGCTGGTTTGGAAAAAAATTGGGGAGGCTGAGTCCCCAAACAAAGAACTCCCCACCTCCTCCTGTACCCAGTCCTGAGTCTTGTTAGGTGTGTCCCCACCCAACAGAAGTTGAGGGCCTGGGGAAACCAGCAGCAACCCAGAGGTTTCTCCCACCCCCATCACTCTTGGCCATCCCCTCCCCCTCACTGTCGGCCAATCGCACCCTCCTCTTCATTCTCTTCTTTGGTGATGGCGGCAGTGGAGAGATACCACCCTCCCCCCCCGCCAGCTCCTCCACCATACCCCTCATCTCTTCCACCAGGGCACTTTCCCCCCAGACCACTTGCTCTTCCACCGTCTCCTTCTCCACCACTCCTCCCTCGCTTTCTTCTCTCTCATGCTCCTCCACTCGGTTGCCTTCTTCCGCCGCTTTTCCTGGTTCTCCTACTTCCGTGCCTTCCGTTTCCTTCGCTCTTCCATCCGCCGCTTCTTGCTCCTCCTCCTTCCTTGTGGCCTTCCCCTGTGGACCTGTACTCTGGTCATGAGGCGTGCTTCCTTCCCTGATCCCCCGCTCCTGCTCCCCCCCCCAGCCGCAGACGCATATGACCTCTGACGGGCCGGGCACCCCCGCCACAGGTGTACTGACGAGCCACACCCATGGCACGTCTTAGGCTTGTCACAAAAGGCGAATATGTGACCGTAGGCCATACAGCGCCTGCAAAATGGGGGCTGACGTGCATAAAACAACGTCCCCCTGTCAGCCCCTAGGGAGAACATAGCAGGAGGATGGAGGTAACAACCATGTCCCTTTGGGTCCTCTCTGAGGAGGGCCTGGAAGCCTCTCCTCCCATTCCAAAGCCCAAGGGAGTCTTTGAGGTGCCTTGCTGAGGAGACGTTATCCATGTATCTCCCCAGAAAAGCCCTCACCTCTTCGTCCTTAACGTAAGGGTTGTAAATGTGGACAGTTACAACCCTAAAGTTATTCTTCGCCAGGCTTGTTATTTCGTAGTGGCACATCGGCCTCTCACCTCCCACTACTCTTGCCCTTCTCAGGATATCATCGTGTTTTTCCTCTGTATATAGTGCCACGTCGTATGCTCCCTCCAACGAGTTGCCTTGGAAACAAAACACGTCCTTCACCGTCAGCTTTAGAATCCCCATCAATATTATCCTTCCAAAAGATTCCCGTCCTAAAGGCTCCAACTCCTTTTCCTTCCAAGCAAACCGAATCGTGTTGGCCAGCCCAATCCCAGGGACCGACCGTGTTGATGGATTTAGCACCATCTCCGCAAGGAGAATGGCGCTCGTTCTCTTCTTCCAAAACAAGGAAAAAAGAAAAACCAAAGTGACCGAGCCTATCTGGTGAAACTACACAGAGACAGGAACAATCACCCACGAAATACAAAGCGAAACCAGGCTACCTAAATACGGTTCCCAATCAGAGACAACGAGAATCACCTGACTGATTGAGAACCGCCTCAGGCAGCCAAGCCTATACAACACCCCTAATCAGCCGCAATCCCAATAATACAAAAACCCCAATACGAAATACAACAACATAAACCCATGTCACACCCTGGCCTGACCAAATAATAAAGAAAACACAAAATACTAAGACCAAGGCGTGACAGCCAATACACGGAGAAGCCAGTCAGCTCTATATTATCCCTGTCGCCGTTCAGCCAAGTCTCTTTATTTATTAATTTCACCTTTATTTAACCAGGTAGACTAGTTGAGAACAAGTTCTCATTTACAATTGTGACCTGGCCAAGAAAAAGCAAAGCAGTTCGACACATACAACAACACTGAGTTACACATGGAGTAAAACAAACATGCAGTATAAACAAGTCTATATACGATGTGAGCAAATGAGGTGAGATAAGGGAGGTAAAGGCAAAAAAAAAGGCCATGGTGGTAAAGTAATTACAATATAGCAAGTAAAACACTGGAATAGTAGATTTGCAGTGGAAGAATGTGCAAAGTAGAAATAAAAATATTGGGGTGCAAAGGAACAAAATAAATAAATAAATAAAATAAATACAGTTGGGAAAGAGGTAGTTGTTTGGGCTAAATTATAGGTGGGCTATGTACAGGTGCAGTAATCTGTGAGCTGCTCTGACAGTTGGTGCTTAAAGCTAGTGAGGGAGATAAGTGTTTCCAGTTTGAGATTTTTGTAGTTCGTTCCAGTCATTGCCAGCAGAGAACTGGAAGGAGAGGCGGCCAAAGAAAGAATTTGTTTTGGGGGTGACCAGAGAGATATACAGTACCTGCTGGAGCGTGTGCTACAGGTGGGTGATGCCATGGTGACCAGAGAGATATACCTGCTGGAGCACATGCTCCAGGTGGGAGATGCTATAGTGAAACATAACATATGTTATGGTTCCAAACTTCTTCCATTTAAGAATGATGTGTTCTTGGGGACCTTCAATGCTGCAGAAATGTTTTGGTACCCTTGCCCAGATATGTGCCTCGACACAATCCTGTCTTGGAGCTCTATGGACAATTCCTTTGACCTCATGGCTTGGTTTTTGCTCTGACATGCACTGTCAACTATGGGACCTTATATAGACAGTTGTGTGCCTTTCCAAATCATGTCAAATCAATTGAATTTACCACAGGTGGACTCCAATCATGTTGTAGAAACAAGGATGATCAATAGAAACAGGATGCACCTGAGCTCAATTCAGAGTCTCATAGTAAAGGGTCTGAATACTTATGTTAATAAGATATTTCTATTTTCGCTTTGTGATTATGGGGTATTGTGAGTAGATTGATGAGGAAAAACAATAATTTGACCCATTTAAGAATAAGGCTGCATTGTAACAAAATGTGGAAAAAGTAAAGGGGTCTGAATACTTTCCGAATGCACTGCATATACAGGGAGTGTAGCAGATCAATGTGTAGAGATACGAGGTATTTGAGGTAAAGATGTACATGAAAGCAGTGTAAAGTGCCTAGGCTATAGCTCAATGGTATAATGCAGACTTGAATCATGCAGCTGCCCGAGGTTTGATATGTAATTGATCCAACAGGCATTTTTATAAGGTACCTAATTAACTCTGTCTGCAGGTGTACTGTATAACTGCTATTTGAGAACATAGTGAGAAACAGGCGCCAGTACTGTTCAGTAAAACTCTTTCATTTCACTTCAGGGTGGCAGGCCCATACCCTACCTCAAACCAAAGCCCTCAAAAAAAGGAGCTTTAGTGGCTGACTCATGATCAGTACAGTTGATACTCTACCCATCTATTCTGCAGTTTCCATAGGCTCAGTGAGAAGCATATTAGGCTGATGATTGGCCAAATGGGTGAGTCGGGAGACCTTCTCCTCTCGTGTCTTGACATCTGGGCTAAACTAAGCTCTGATCCAGTGAAAATCAGCCACAGACCAACTCTGTCCTGCTGTAAAACGCCAGCTCCCTGACCCAGAAGAGGTCGATTGAGGGGGGTAATGTTCGAGATGCCAATACTTTAATACAGTATCTAGCCACCAGCAGTAATTCAAACTGTCAAAGACATGATAAATCCATGGGGAGATAGATATATTTGAACCTTCTGATTTAGCTCTAAAGTTTGATGATGAGGAAACCAAATCAATACGTTGCATTGAGTGTTTTCGCCCTGACTTTTAAAGTACAACCCTCTATTGATGCCTTAAGTATCAGATCTCAAATATGATCTTCTGAACATCTCTCAATTGTTTACCCATTACCCCAATCTAAGACCACTAAAGGAAGCTACTGCTAGCCAACTGAAGGGAGCTGCTGCTAGCCAACTGAAGGGAGCTACTGCTAACCAACTGAAGGGAGATACTGCTAACCAACTGAAGGGAGATACTGCTAACCAACTGAAGGAAGCTACTGCTAACCAACTGAAGGGGCTACTGCGAGCCAACTGAAGGGGCTACTGCGAGCCAACTGAAGGAAGCTACTGCTAACCAACTGAAGGGAGCTACTGCTAGCCAACTGAAGGGAGCTACTGCTAGCCAACTGAAGGGAGCTACTGCTAACCAACTGAAGGGAGCTACTGCTAACCAACTGAAGGGGGATACTGCTAACCAACTGATGGGGGCTACTGCTAGCCAACTGAAGGGGGCTACTGCTAGCCAACTGAAGGGAGCTGCTGCTAGCCAACTGAAGGGTGCTGCTGCTAACCAACTGAAGGGAGCTGCTGCTAACCAACTGAAGGGAGCTGCTGCTAGCCAACTGAAGGGGGATACTGCTAGCCAACTGAAGGGAGCTACTGCTAGCCAACTGATGGGGGCGACTGCTAGCCAACTGAAGGGGGCTACTGCTAGCCAACTGAAGGGATCTACTGCTAGCCACCTGAAGGTAGCTACTGCTAGCCAACTGAAGGGGGCTACTGCTAACCAACTGAAGGGGGCTACTGCTAGCCAACTGAAGGGGACTACTGCTAACCAACTGAAGGGGGCTACTACTAGCCAACTGATGAGGGCTACTGCTAGCCAACTGATGAGGGCTACTGCTAGCCAACTAATGGGAGTGTGTACATTATTCTAACAAGTAAGTTATAATGCTATACATTTATTCGCTTTGCGTGCCAGTATAGGAAAGCAGGCAGACTCCTGGGATTTAAATGCTGTCTCTCTGGTCAAGCTCATTGCGCTACCCATCACAGGCATCCTATCAGTGGGGAGGGATTTAGCCAGCAGTGCATCGCTCCATCCCTGGAGGTCATATGTTTTGGTCTTGCTTCTACACTTAAATGATTTAAGTTAACCTCTCTGGGATATGTGGGACGATAGTGTCCCACCTCGCCAACAGCCAGTGAACGTGCAGGGCGCCAAATTCAAAACAACAAAAATCTCAATTCAAATCCCTCAAGCATTCAAGAATTTTACACCATTTTAAAGATAAAATTCTCGTTATATCAGCCAGTGTCTTGATTTCAAAAAGTCTTTACAGCGAAAGCACCACAAACGAATATGTTAGGTCACCACCAAGTCACAGAAAAACACAGCCATTTTTCCAGCCAAAGAGAGGAGTCACAAAAGGCACAAATAGAGATAAAATGAATCACTAACCTTTGATGATCTTCATCAGATGACACTCATAGGAATTCATGTTACACAATACATTAATGAACGAAAAGTCCAAAAAGTTATATTACAGGTCGTAGAAACATGTCAAACTAAATATAGAATAAATCTTTAGGATGTTTTTACCATAAATATTCAATAATGTTCCAACTGGAGAATTCCATTGTCATTAGAAAAGCAATGGAACTCTCATGACCGCGCATCATGAGCCTGTGGCACTCTGCCAGATACCTGGCTCAATCCCCTCTCATTCCCTCCCCCTTTATAGTAGAAGCCTTTAACAACGTTCTAAAGACAGTTGACATCTAGTGGAAGCCTTAGGAAGTGCAATATGACCCCATTTACTTACACTGTATATTGGAATGGCAATGAGTTGAAAAACTACAAACTTCAGATCTCCCACTTCCTGGTTGGATTTTTCTGAGGTTTTCACCTGCCATATGAGTTCTGTTATACTCACAGACATCATTCAACATTTTTTAGAAACTTCAGAGTGTTTTCTATCCAATACTACTAATAATATGCATATATTAGCATCTGGGACAGAGTAGCAGGCAGTTTACTCTGGGTACCTTATTCATCCAAGCTACTCAATACTGCCCCCCTCTGTCACCAAGATGTTCAACAGGATCAATTCTCCAGTTTTCCCAGGCCTTAATCGGGTGATGATTGAAAGCTAACAATGAGAAGCAGCAGACGCATTGACCCCTGAGGACTGGAGGTGTGCTGCATGGGTTATTATGGAGGAGGCTGTCTAGTTACTTAGAGCCCAGGCTGTAAGTGAAGCACGAATGGATCTGCAGGAGTCCGACCTTTCCACTGGTGTGTGATTCTTCAACCGGGCTCATAACCAAACAGAGTGTGAGATGAGCAAACACGGCTTCAAGACCAGGCCAGGAGACGGGGTTTTGTGGCTGGGTTTTTACTGATCCACACAATGGGATCATCCCTAAACTACACGTAAAGTGTTGGAAAGTCAAAATATCTGAGAGATTAGAAAGAAACACATTACATTTATGTAATAGGAAATTAAGAGTACCAAGGTCTTGACAATCACATTCACAAACAACCATTCTATCATATTTCTAATGGAAATGGAAATGTCTGCATCTCAGATGACCTTTGGTCGAGATTTCTATAGACCTACAGTACGTCTGGACAACCTTGAACATATAGAAGTGGCAGGAATGAAAGCAATTTGAATTTCCATTCCATGTTATGGGACAATGAGATGTGGAGGTGTTGATGTTGAACTACTGAGGTGGTATTCTCCCAGACGTCAAAAACACCATCGCTCAGTCAGATTGAATGAATGCAAAGTCAAAAATACTTTGTTCAAATTTTACAATGCAGTATCTTCTCTCGTGAAAACACATTTTTCTCCAAAAATATTATTTTAAATAATGCTTTATTGATTCTATATTTTGGGGTTTTGTTTGTTTAACCTTTGTTTAACCTTTATTTAACTAGGCAAGTCAGTTAAAGAACAAATTCTTATTTACAATGACGGCCTACCAAAATGCAAAAGGCCTCCTGTGTGGACCGAAACACCTCCTGTGTTTTAAAATAAAGTAAATAAAAATATAGGACAAAACACCACAACACTACATAAAGAGAGACGTAAGACAACAACATAGCATAGGATATGCCCTGTATGTCCAAATGTAACTCAGTGGCATGTATTGACATCTTTGGATATAGTCCTTTTGAGGAACAAGAAATTACGTATTTGCTCAATTTGTTCAACTATGTTTTTTTTAAATTAAGTTTTCATAATGACAATGACTGCTTATCAGCTACTAAAATACAAAATAATAATGGTTAATTTGGTTGGTTTGATCTTAAATTAGAATTTTGGTTCAAAGCTTTTCCTTTTAGGGACGAAGACATCTACATCAAAGTGAAGTGAAGAAATGAATACCATGCCTGAGTTTCGATAACTCTCTGAATGCCTGGAACACAAAACCGGTTTGGAGAGAACAGGTAAACACATGAGATCAATACCTCACATATAACATGTCAATCGAATATAGTAATTGACTCATCTGCTACAGATACAAGCAACTATTTGGATTTCAAATATGAGTCAATGTCCCCCCTCTTGTCGGCAGAGAGAAAATAATAAAAAAATACAATTAAAGCAAATTTTCTGCAGTTGTTCACATTTTGCCATTGGGCAGAGAGAAAATGTTACTGTTTTAAAGCAATTTTTCTGCAGTTTTCCACAATTTGCCACATTAAAAAAAATGGTTTATAACAAATTCAAAAGCAATTCTACTTATTTTGCCATGGGGCAGAGGGACAACATTTTTGTTTTACAGCTAATTTTCTGCAATTCTACACACTTTAGCATGACTTTTTATTTTACCTTTATTTAACTAGGCAAGTCAGTTAAGAACAAATTCTTATTTTCAATGACGGCCTCGGAACAATGCCCAGTGTTGGAAAAAGGACCCAATTGTCATTCTTGAGAAAAAGTAAAGAGAATTTAATAGAAAATGACTCAAGTAAAAGTGAAAGTCACCCAGTTAAATACTACTTGAGTATAAGTCTAAAAGTATTTGGTTTTAAATGTACATAAGTATCACAAGTAAAAGTATAAATCATTTCAAATTCCTTATATTAAGCAAACCAGACACCACGATTTTCTTGATTTCTAAATTTATGTATAGCCAGGGGCACACTTCAACACTCAGACATCATTTACAAACGAAGCATTTGTGTTTAGTGAGTCTGCCAGATCAGATGCAGTAGGAATGACCAGGGATGTTCTCTGTTTAGTGAGTCCTCCAGATCAGAGGCAGTAGGGATGATCAGGGATGTTCTCTGTTTAGTGAGTCCTCCAGATCAGATGCAGTAGGGATGATCAGGGATGTTCTCTGTTTAGTGAGTCCTCCAGATCAGATGCAGTAGGGATGACCAGGGATGTTCTCTGTTTAGGGAGTCCACCAGATCAGATGCAGTAGGGATGATCAGGGATGTTCTCTGTTTAGTGAGTCCTCCAGATCAGATGCAGTAGGGATGACCAGGGATGTTCTCTGTTTAGTGAGTCCTCCAGATCAGAGGCAGTAGGGATGATCAGGGATGTTCTCTGTTTAGTGAGTCCTCCAGATCAGATGCAGTAGGGATGACCAGGGATGTTCTCTGTTTAGGGAGTCCACCAGATCAGATGCAGTAGGGATGATCAGGGATGTTCTCTGTTTAGTGAGTCCTCCAGATCAGATGCAGTAGGGATGACCAGGGATGTTCTCTGTTTAGTGAGTCCTCCAGATCAGAGGCAGTAGGGATGACCAGGGATGTTCTCTGTTTAGTGAGTCCTCCAGATCAGAGGCAGTAGGGATGATCAGGGATGTTCTCTGTTTAGTGAGTCCTCCAGATCAGATGCAGTAGGGATGATCAGGGATGTTCTCTGTTTAGTGAGTCCTCCAGATCAGATGCAGTAGGGATGACCAGGGATGTTCTCTGTTTAGTGAGTCCAGAGGCAGTAGAGATGATCAGATGTTTAGTGAGTCCTCCAGATCAGATGAGGGATGACCAGGGATGTTCTCTGTTTAGTGAGTCCACCAGATCAGATGCAGTAGGGATGACCAGGGATGTTCTCTGTTTAGGGAGTCCACCAGATCAGATGCAGTAGGGATGATCAGGGATGTTCTCTGTTTAGTGAGTCCTCCAGATCAGATGCAGTAGGGATGACCAGGGATGTTCTCTGTTTAGTGAGTCCTCCAGATCAGATAGGGATGACCAGGAATGTTCTCTGATGAGTCCTCCAGACCAGATGACCAGGGATGTTCTCTGTTTAGTGAGTCCACCAGATCCTGACCAGGGATCAGAGTCCTCCAGCAGATGCAGTAGACGATGACCAGGGATGTTCTCTGTTTAGTGAGTCCTCCAGATCAGATGCAGTTGACGATGACCAGGGATGTTCTGTTTAGTGAGTCCTCCAGATCAGATGCAGTAGACGATGACCAGGGATGTTCTCTGTTTAGTGAGTCCTCCACATCAGATGCAGTAGACGATGACCAGGGATGTTCTCTGTTTAGTGAGTCCTCCAGATCAGATGCAGTAGACGATGACCAGGGATGTTCTCTGTTTAGTGAGTCCTCCACATCAGATGCAGTAGACGATGACCAGGGATGTTCTCTGTTTAGTGAGTCCTCCACATCAGATGCAGTAGACGATGACCAGGGATGTTCTCTGTTTAGTGAGTCCTCCACATCAGATGCAGTAGACGATGACCAGGGATGTTCTCTGTTTAGTGAGTCCTCCAGATCAGATGCCTGACCAGGGATGTTCTCTGTTTAGTGAGTCCTCCAGATCAGATGCAGTACGATGACCAGGGATGTTCTCTGTTTAGTGAGTCCTCCACATCAGATGCAGTAGACGATGACCAGGGATGTTCTCTGTTTAGTGAGTCATCCAGATCAGATGCAGTAGACGATGACCAGGGATGTTCTCTGTTTAGTGAGTCCTCCACATCAGATGCAGTAGACGATGACCAGGGATGTTCTCTGTTTAGTGAGTCCTCCAGATCAGATGCAGTAGACGATGACCAGGGATGTTCTCTGTTTAGTGAGTCCTCCACATCAGATGCAGTAGACAATGCCCAGGGATGTTCTCTGTTTAGTGAGTCCTCCACATCAGATGCAGTAGGGATGTTCTCTGTTTAGTGAGTCCTCCAGATCAGATGCAGTAGACGATGACCAGGGATGTTCTCTTGATAAGTCTGTTAATTAAACAATTTTCCTGTCCTGCTAAGCATTCAAATGTAACTAGTAAATTTGTATGTCAGGGACAATGTAAGTAGTAAAAAGTACATTATTTTGTTTAGGAATGTAGTGGAGTAAAAGTTAAAAAAAATCCAAAATATAAATAGTAAAGTAAAGTACAGATATGCCCCAAAATAACTACTTAAGTACTTTAAAGCTTATGCCATGTCCTTTTAGCTCAGTTGGTAAGTACGCCAGGGTAGTGGGTTCGATTCCCGGGACCACCCATACCACTGACTGTAAGTCGCTTTGGATAAAAGCGTCTGCTAAATGGCATATATAAATGGCATATATATATATATATATATATTATTATTATTATTATGTTAATGATATCTGAGTGAGAGTGGCTAACCAAATCAATGGGGCCTCCCTGGAGGTCAGTGCCCCTGGGCTGACATGGCTAATTGAGTGACTGTCAGAGAGTGACATATCAAGATGTCAGTCACTGATGCACAACACAAATGTCAAACTTGCACCTTGTGTATTTTACTATTCTAATTCAACAGGAAGTTGAGCCCCCGACTGAGTTCCTATTATTTTTTTGGGGCCTGGATTTAAATATGCCTGTATTTAATTATCACTGTGTCTTAAAATATACAGTGCATTTGGAAAGTATTCAGACCCCTTGACTTTTTCCACATTTTGTTACGTTACAGCCTTATTCTAAAATGGATTTTTTAATGTTTTTTTTAGCATCAATCTACACACAATACCCCATGATGACAAAGCAAAAACAGGTTTATAGAATTGTTTGCAATTGTATTAAATATCACATTTACATAAGCATTCAGACACTTTACTCAGTACTTTGTTGAAGCACCTTTGGCAGTGATTACAGTCTCGAGTCTTCTTGGGTGTGATGCCAGAAGCTTGGCACACCTTAGATGGGGAGTGTTGCCGCACAGCTATTTTCAGGTCTCTCCAGAGATGTTTGATCAGGTTTAAGTCTGGGCTCTGGCTGGGCAACTCAGAGACTTGTTGCAAAGCCACCCCTGTGTTGTCTTGGCTGTGTGCTTAGGCTCGTTAAGGGTCGTATTCAGTCTACGGTCCTGAGCATCTGGAGCAGGTTTTCACAAGGATCTTTCTGTACTTTGCTCCGTTCTTTCCCTTGATCCTGACTAGTCCCTGCCGCTGAAAAACAGCCCCACAGCATGTTGCCACCACCATGCTTCACCGTAGGGATGGTGCGAGGTTTTCTCCAGACGTGATGCGTGGCATTCAGGCCAAAGAGTTCTGTCTTTGTTTCATCAGACCAGACAATCTTGTTTCTTATGGTCTGAGTGTCTTTAGGTGCCAAACTCCAAGCGGGTTGTCATGTGCCTTTTACTAAGGATTGGCTTCCATCTGACTCTACCATAAAGGCCTGACTGGTGGAGTCCTGCAGAGATGGTTGTCCTTCTGGAAGTTTCTCCCATCTCCAAAGAGGAACTCTGGAGCTCTGTCAGAGTGACCATCGGGTTATTGGTCACCTCCCTGACCAAGGCCCTTCTCCCTGATTGCTCATTTTGGCCGGTTGGCCAGCTCTAGGAAGAGTCATGGTGGTTCCAAATTTCTTCCATTTAAGAATATTGGAGGCCACTGTGTTCTTGGGGACCTTCTATGCTGCATAAATGTTTTAGTACCCTTCCCCAGATCTGTGCCCCAGATCTGTGCCTCGACACAATCTTGTCCTTTGACGTCATGGCTTAGTTTTTGCTCTGACATGCACTGTCAACTGTGGGACCTTTATATGGAAAGATGTGTGCCTTTTCAAATCATGTCCAGTCAATTGAATTTACCAGAGGGGGACTCCAATCGTGCAAGAAACATCTCAAGCATGATCAATGGACAACAGGATGCACCAGAGCTCAAACTTGTTTTCGCTTTGTCATTATGAGGTATTGTATGTAGATTGATGAGGAAAAACAACAATTGAATCGATTTTAAAATAAGGCTGTAACGTAACAATATGTGGAAAAAGTCAAGGGGTCTGAATACTTTCTGAATGCACTGTAAGTCCAGCTGACCTACAATAAACCAGTTTGACCTGTGAGTGTGAGATAAAGGTGGGCTGAACATCAAAACTTTGAAGTGACTTCCACCTTGGAGGGAAAATGATCTCCTCCTACCCGGAGCCTGTAACCCTCATACCTCTCTGTCCCTCCTGTTAATCTGTCCTGCCTCTTATCTGCATTACTGCGCCTCAGGTCATCGGACCGCATTGAGATGATCTATCCTCGTGATGACGATTGTCCATGGAGACATTTGCCGCCCCGATGTGCTTAAACCACAACTGCTAATCTCTGACAGTGCGACAACAATTTTAATAACATCCTGGACAGACACTGATTTGCTTCTAACACGCTTGTTAAAAACGCCACGTGGCGGCCATCACCCCTCTTGGCCCTATGTGATCTGAGCTTAATTGAAAAGAAAAGCAAAATACAGACTTGATATTTTTCGTTGTCACCATTTTAATTAGAGTGTGGAATGACTGTGCATTCGTCTGTGTGGCCAATTGGCCGTAAGGCATGGATTGCTAATAAGATCGCAGTAATTTGTTGTCTGCTACACAAACAGTCAGTCAAAGAATACATCATAAATGGCTAACTAAGAGCTTCCAATGCAACCCTGATTACTGACCTGACCAGTAAAAAAGCAATTATTTTTGGTTTAAATTTTGGGGTCTATTAAAATCTCATTAATGATTTGATTTTTGTTTTGTTACTCCAATGAGAATTTAAATATGCCTATCCATGCCTATCCATTAATCCCACAGTTTATCCACTCTTCAAGGACATCTATCCCTGGCATATTACTTTAAATAAGTTAGTATTTGTTTTCATCTTTCAGTAATTATAAGTGATACAAGTTTATCTATGTCATCTCACATCCCTCTGTAGACAGTAATGCAATCCCAGATAGAAAATAGAAAAGAAGGGGGTAGTTAAATTGCAATACTTCATGGACACACTGACAGGAATCCTTATGGTGGACATATTAATTGTGCATTTTGTTACAAAATTGAAGAGAATATTGATCAGTGGGAGTTAAGAGCGTCCATTATTTATGATCCTGCAGTAAAGCCAAAGGACCTCCCTCCCCTCTCTTTATGAATCATTCAAATCAATATCTCTGTAATGCCTTTGTTCAATTTAATTCATTTATTAAACCTGTGATATATTCGTTTTCGCATGTCTCTCTACTGTGTGCAAAATGAATACAATCTGTCACTATCAAGGTCGAGACAGGGAGTTTTAGCAATAAAGTCTTCCAGAAAAAAATTGAGGATTTTTGTTTCTGTTTTTTTTTTTTTTTTTTTTTTTTACATTGGCGCTAATTTGACAGATTAAGGGGATGTTTCTGCTCTGTTCTAAACATTGGCCTGAACACACACTCCTGCTCCAAACCTGATTGTGTTGATTATGTATACAAAAAAATAGAAATTTGCCAGTAAAGCGATTTACAGTAGATAGCGCATAAATGTTTGTAATGGTCCCCCATGGGAATCGAACCCACAACCAGGGCGTTGCAAGCGCTATGCGCTACCAATTGACCCTGTGGTATCTGGTCTATTAACCGAAGTCCTGTCGTTTGACTTGTTTGATCAAGTCCAGTGCAGTAGTGCCAGCACATCTGCGTCTACTGAGCGTGGGTTTAGTGATTAGTTGACTAGTTGAATCAGGCGTGCAATTATTGGAATAAATCAAATAAGGGGAACGGATGGGGGTAACGGGAGATGTTTGTGAAATTCTGATCTAGATGATAATGTCCTGAATTATAGTAAATTATAGTAAATAGAAAAAAATGCTTATGTTGCCAATAGTCAGGACTCAGGACTGCAAATATATATTTTACTTTGATCGAAAAACAAGTATAGGCCTATGCTTCTTCAGTAAGTAAGAGACATCCCAATTATTATATATATGTCAATGCATCTCTGGGCTATATAGCCTATACAGTAGATCGACCCTCCGCTGAGGATGGTAGATTCCAACCTGCTTTTAGCTCTATGCGGCTCATGCGGGCTCGCGGTGAAGAATAGGTTGATGCTTAACCTCGCGTGCGTTTGTTTACTAGGGAAGCCCGAATACTGACTGTTCTTATACCTTATCCGCCCATGTCTACAAGCCCATTCATCAGAGTGAGTCTTTGGTAGTCATTAATACTTTAAAGATTATTTTCTGCTTCTCTATCCTTTACTCTCATAAAACAGCTGCATTTTACTGAAAGCAACGAAGCGAAATAAACACTCACGACAGGACCGCGTGTTTCCGAGGGGACTAAAGTTCTTCATGCTGATGCTGTGACAGAACGACGCAGTGAAACAAAGCACGTATTTGCCAAAACAAATAACAATAAAAAAAATAAAAAAAGGTAAGAAAGACTCTTGCTTATACTTTTTAAATATAGCTTGCTGGGACCAAGATGATTTGTAATGTTGTGTTTATTTTATTTTATCGTGACTGACAGCGTTCTTAGTGTCTCAAAATGTATAGGAATGCGCTTATCAGCCTGGCAGACATGGACTGTGTGGTGCTGATGGGGCAGGTTATTATGATGCGGAGAAACTCAATAGCAGTTCAATGTCGCACTCCCTGTCAACTTTGTGTACACGTGCCCAAGAAGTCCCGAATAAGGAAATGAAGCCTTTCAGTCGTATATATTTCACCATTCTGTATTGGTTTAACGTGACTAAATCGTGAGTAGCTCCACAGGGCCATTGACCAAGCGAACGACTCCCTGTCATGTCTCTGAGCGTTTGTGATTCATGCTGCGTTCTTGCACCACAATCATGAAGACCCAGGTCCTATTTACCAAGGTCACTGTTTTTTACTACCTCTCAACTTTCAATGGAATCTATTCTCACTTTAATTTTTTTCTCCGATATTGATTGCAAACAACCTACAGTCATTTTACGAGTTCAATCGCCATCTATATCCCATAAACACAATCCTCTCTCTCCACAGCCATTCATGTGTTTACTGCCCAGAGCAGATGGTTCCGTTCCATTGAACGTCAATAGCCACATCACGTGATGTCTGAATAAGTTTAGTTCTGTGTGAATGTGCACTGTCAAGATCATTTGTGTCCAGTCCACTCGTTATTTTTTTCCCCAGGTACATGATATTGTATTTAAACAAACTGTCCCCAGTGAATCAAGGACACAAGTCTGCAGAACCTTTCCACTATAAAGGAGTTCAGTATTTACCAATACATGTGACATTTAATGAATTCGGTTTAGATCCAGTCTCCTACATTTCAGAGATCAATGAAGAGCAGTTCAGTTAACCTTTCCAGTTTGTGTTCACTACACACTGTCTATGGCAATCTGAAATGACTGTTACTGTTCATCAGCCCAGTGTCAGCTTTGTGCCAGTGTCATCGAGTAATAGGTTTTTTGAGGTTGAACGATACCAGCCAGTTATCACCAGCATGGGGAACATTAATCATAACAGCTGTCCAACTTGCAGTGCAGTGCAATGCAGTGCTGAAGTCCAGTCAGAGCTCTTAAAGGGGTAATCCAAGCCCAACAACATCTCTGTAGTGCTTTATCGCCAAGAAAACAAGAGGATTACATAAAGGGAGCTTCCACATTAATCCTACACCCCCCACCCCACCCCACCTCTTCTTGGCACTTGCTCAGATGAGATTTCACGTCCCCCCTATGGTGATTGAGAGCTGGTGGTCTGTGCTCCTGGGCTGAGCTCCATCATACGGTGTCAGCCCTCTGCCACGGCTCACTGGGCATATCCCACCTTGGAAAAGAGCAGCAGCACTCCACACACTCCACTCTAGCCACTGCAAAGCAGATAGGTTTATGCACTTCATGGGTTCCCAAAGAGACTGTTGATAACTCAGATTAATGTCACCCCTTTAAGCCATTAGAACACACAAACATAATATGCTGGTCCTGGTCACAAACTAAGCTTGCATTGGAGTGACAACTCCTTTTAATGTAAACAATATGATTACCACAAATCGTGTTATCTTTCTCTTGACCAAGCGACAAGTCTTTACATCCATAAATTCATATTCAAATTAGTTCTGCATATTTTAATTTTATAAGCTACATAGACCTCTGGAATGAAGTAGTGTAGTGACTCTAGTCCACACTCATATGATGCACACAGCAGTTCATTGGTTGATTAGACACTCATATGATACATACAGCAGTTCATTGGTTGATTAGTCACTCATATGATACATACAGCAGTTCATTGGTTGATTAGACACTCATATGATACATACAGCAGTTCATTGGTTGATTAGTCACTCATATGATACATACAGCAGTTCATTGGTTGATTAGTCACTCATGCACACAGCAGTTCATTGGTTGATTAGACACTCATGCACACAGCAGTTCATTGGTTGATTAGTCACTCATGCACACAGCAGTTAATTGGTTGATTAGTCACTCATGCACACAGCAGTTCATTGGTTGATTAGTCACTCATGCACACAGCAGTTCATTGGTTGATTAGTCACTCATGCACACAGCAGTTCATTGGTTGATTAGTCACTCATGATACATACAGCAGTTCATTGGTTGATTAGCCACTCATGCACACAGCAGTTCATTGGTTGATTAGTCACTCATATGATACACAGCAGTTCATTGGTTGATTAGTCACTCATGCACACAGCAGTTCATTGGTTGATTAGCCACTCATGCACACAGCAGTTCATTGGTTGATTAGTCACTCATATGATACACAGCAGTTCATTGGTTGATTAGTCACTCATGCACACAGCAGTTCATTGGTTGATTAGTCACTCATATGATACACAGCAGTTCATTGGTTGATTAGTCACTCATGCACACAGCAGTTCATTGGTTGATTAGTCACCCATATGATGCACACAGCAGTTCATTGGTTGATTAGCCACTCATGCACATAGCAGTTCATTGGTTGATTAGCCACTCATGCACACAGCAGTTCATTGGTTGATTAGTCACTCATGCACACAGCAGTTCATTGGTTGATTAGTTATCCTGCTCTGTCTTCTGCTCACACTGATGAAGATGGCAACAGTATGTCAGATACTATGGTCCATGCTACACCCGTGCCTCATCACTCGACCAGCATATTCCATTGCAGTCACATCAGCATGACAGCTTTCCATAAATCACAGCTGAAGATATTGGCATTGTGTGCATGTGGAGATCTCTGTGGGGGAGGGGCGAGGGAGGGTATATGTTGTACATGTGATGTACATGTGTTATCCATGTGGCCTTTGAATCCTCAGCCTGTCAAATGCAGGCATCAAATTCCCTGGTTTGTGCAGATTAGAGGATTAAGAGATATAGGGTTTGTTCAATATCCTTAATGTATTAGTACAGAAGGTAGTGCCAGAATGTTGATAGACATGGTGACCTGGTGTTTTCCTGTGTGTGAGATCTAAAAGGCCCACTTTGTCTGTCTGACCTCTCACCATTTACATGTCTAAACGGCTGACCCATTTATCTACTGTACATAAAGTGCTTTACTGAATCTTTCACCCGTATGCTGCTGTTTCATTCATGTGTTCATTTGTTTGGATCGAGTCGACCAGCTCTGCCCTTGGCTGCAACATTATATATTGGCTTATTAGCACTTGGGAGGAGGTGGATTATCTTCTCCTGCTCTTATGAATACTTCTATATTTTGAGTAGTGTTCAACGCCCTATCTGTGTTGGTTTGGTAAAGCACGAAGGAGAGGTCTCGACGCAACAGAGCAGATATTAAATACAGCCTGATTCGATTTGACTGCTGATAACAGTCCTTGCAGATAAATACAATCTTCAATGCTCAACAAACTATTTTTTTCCCCCCTCTCCAGATAGTATCTCATTAAATAATTGCAGTATTCATGCTATTAAAATATGTTTTTAGCACACACCTTGTTAGACTGTACATTTTAGGCCTGTCAATTTAGCCTGTTTTGGCAATGGAATATTGTCTTAGACATTTTAAACTCAGACATTGCCTAGAGAGGCTTTTTAGCTAAGTTACCAGTAGCTCGCAGCCCACTTATGAGTGTCTTGCCAATCAATGCTGAAAGGCTACATGCATTTTGTCACGTGTTCCATTGCAACTGTCAAACATAAAGCTCCCGGCTACTATCCAATCAAAGCCACCATGACATTATCCCACCGCTGGTTAGCCACTATTGGATTAAAAAGCCAAACGGAACACAATATGTGACAGTTAATTTCCAGCAATATTGCCCGTCTGTTTGGTGCGCGCGTTTGTCTATCACTGTAACGGCTGTTGGTGAAGACCAAGGTTCAGCCTGGTACCGATTGTTTTGCAAGCTCTGCCATGAAGTGTGCTGCAGTAGTAGGCCTAACAGCAGAAACACCGCCAGACCGGCACGTTTCACGTTGCGCAATTAAAGGGGAATTACACTCAAATCGAAATGAGTCATCTTGTGATGTGATTTCAACATGGACATGGACTCAGCACATCCATGCTGGTTGTTTACTCTATGTATAATTGTAACATTGAGAGTAGGAAAAAAAAACAGAGAATGAACACAGATGTCAGGTAAATACCTAGAGTTGTTTATTAACCAAAATTTTACCAGGTAAAAGAAAACAGAAAAGATGTATCTTGTACACCAAGGACCCAGTGAAGAATTGCAGGGTAGAAGAGAAGAAGAATGTAAGCATAAAAAATTAAAAAATTAAATGTTACATTTTTTAAGTAGCTCTCATGCTCGACGCCTGATATAAACTGTTGTATTTCTGCACAGTCAAATGTTTCCTTGAAGGGAATTGAAACATACTGTAGTCTACATTAATACGAGTGCAATCAATTATCCAGTTCTAGAATACTCCAAGTTCTAAATAACTCCTCAAGGAACATTGATTTCTGGTTCTCAAGGAACATTGATTTCTGGTTCTCAAGGAACATTGATTTCTGTTTCTCTCTCTGGTTCTCCCGGTCTGGCTCCTTAGCTGCTGCCCTTCCGCTGGGATTATTGAACATTTCGGGCTGAACCTTTTTTTTATGATATTTCCTTTTCAAAGACAAGTCAAAGTGACAGAGGATATGCTTTTTAAACCAGATAAATATTTTAACGATATGCTTTTAGGCTGACGGATAGCATTTTTAAGATATTTTAGGGACTTAAAATTCCTCAAGATGGATAAAGTTGGTCACTTTTTTTGGATGGGATGGTGAATCAATTTGACGTGTTGTAAATGAACATACTCTCTATTCAGAATGGCCTTGTCCAGATTGTGTTACACTGTACAGCTCACTGGAGGCTGGTGGGAGGAGCTATAGGAGGACAGGCTTATTGTAATGGCTGGAATGGAATTCATTTAACGGTATCAAACATGTGAAATGCATGGAAACCACATATTTTACTCCGTTCCATTCATTCCATTCCAGCCATTCCAATGAACCGGTCCTCCTATAGCTCCTCCCACCAGACTCCACTGGTACAGTTGGTGTTAATGAACGTGCTGTACTGAGCTTATTTAGTCTTGTCAGAATTGAACATGTTCAATTCACTGGACAGCCTTTGTGCCCCTGAAGCCAATGGAAATCCACATGTATTCAGAATGAGAGAATCAAGTAGATTTATTTTAGTCCACTCTCCATCTTTAACCTCTCCAATGTACTGTGCATGCCTTATCAGTCAAGGAAATTACCCACCCATTGTAATTACAGTCTGAAGAAAAGTTGTATTAATGAATTTGAACATTATGTTTTTACTCTAACGAGACAATCAAAGACGTGTGTTAATGTGTGGCGTTGGAAACACTGTCATGCTGGGTGTTTTTTCTCCTTCTTCTTCCCTACCCAGAGGGAGCACTGAGCACTGATCAGAATTCATTTTCTTTGTTTTTAAAAACGGTTTTACTGTCACATACACCGGAAAGGTGCAGTGATATGTGTTGTTTTTACAACGGTCAGCTATAGAAGTACGGCACCCCTGGAGCAAATGAAGATTAAGTGCCTTGTTCAAGGGTACATCGAACAGATTTCAGGTATTCAAACCAGCGACCATTCATTTACTGGCCCAATGCTAGAGTATACAGACAGGATCTAGCCTCCAACTGCCCGCTTCCCATGACACCCTGTGTGAATGCACAGCGCTGTACAGAATTAGATGTGGTAGAAATAATTGCTTCCATATTAATCAAAAAGAGAAAATGTCAAGTTTAAAGGGATAGTTCATGAAAAATCTATATTTGAGTAAAATGACTCTTACCTTCAGTTGTCTGAAGGTCCGTGGCGACCGGTATCCACAGTAATCCATTATTTACTACTGGCTACAGCCTGCAGTTAGCGTATTAGCAATGTCAGATTTCAAGAATGGAAACAACCGAACTGATGTTAGCAAAGCTGCACTAACCACTAGGCTATCCTGGGGTGGCAGGGTAGCCTAGTGGTTAGAACGTTGTACTAGTAACCGAAAGGTTGCAAGTTCAAATCCCTGAGCTGACAAGGTACAAATCTGTTCTGCCCCTGAGCAGGTAGTTAAACCCACTGTTCCTAGGCCATCATTGAAAATAAGAATTTGTTCTTAATTAACTGAAAGGACACTTTCTCCAATTATGATATTTTTTTTACATGCATAATGCTGAAATAAACGCTGCAATTTGGAAATGGAACCATTTCCCTGCGTAACCACAGCATCTGTATGTGTCTTCCAGTGGTGACGGTCACGTTCTGACCTTTACTTCTGTTGATTTGTCGTTATTTAGTATGGTCAGGGCGTGAGTTGGGGTGGGCAGTCTGTTTGTTTTGTCATTATTTAGTATGGTCAGGGCGTGAGTTGGGGTGGGCAGTCTGTTTGTTTTTCTATGATTTGGGGATTTCTATGTTTCGGCCTAGTATGGTTCTCAATCAGAGGCAGGTGTCATTAGTTGTCTCTGATTGAGAATCATACTTAGGTAGCCTGGGTTTGTTTGTGGGTGATTGTCTGTTAGCACAGTCCTTATGATAGCTTCACGGTCGTTATTTGTTTGCGTGTTCAGTACTTTCTTTAATTAAATATTCATCATGAACACATACCACGCCGCATTTTGATCCTTCTCGCCTCTCCTCTTCAGATAAAGAGGAGGAAGACCGTGACAATGATAGTGTCCCTCTGGGGCAGATGAGGCTTGATTTCCAGATGTGAACTAAACTTACTGGTAAACGTGGTGTCAGAGTGTTTGAAAATTCTAATCTATTTAAAAAAAAAAATATGAACATTCTCACTGGGGGAAAAAATATCCGGTTGTCATACTTGAGTAAAAGTAAAGATACATTTTTAATAGAAAACTACTCAAGTAAAAGTGAGTCACCCAGTAAAATACTACTTGAGTAAAAGTCAAAAAGTATTTGGTTCTAAATATACTTAAATATCAAAAGTAAAAGTATAAGTCATTTAAGCGTTTAAACAAATGTAGGGATAGCTAGGGGCACACTCCAACACTCAGACATCATTTACAAAAGATGCATTTGTGTTTTGTAAGTCAGTAGGGATGACCAGAGATGTTCTCTTGATAAGTGTGTGAATTGGACTATTTTCCTGTCCTGCTAAGCATTCAAAATATAATGAGTACTTTTAGGTGTCAGGGAAAATGTATGGAGTAAAAACTACATTCTTTTTTTAATGAATGTTGAGGAGTAAAAGTTGTCAAAAATATAAATTGTAAAGTACAGATAGCCAAAATAAGTAGTACTTTAAAGTATGTCTTACTTATTAAGTACTTTACACCACAGCTGTGAAGAAACCATTAACAGATTCATTGAGTATCAACACTACCAAACCTAGTTTGAAGTGTTTTGGACAAAGTTTCGGGCTTGCAGCTTTACTATCATTGGTTTTGCTGTTTCCATTCATGAAATCTAATTAGCTAATATACTAATCCGTGGGCCTTCAGACAACTGAAGGTAATTTGACCCAAATATAGATTTTTGCATGAACTATCCCTTTAAGCTTGACATTTTCCTCTGGTTAATACGAAGGTAATTATTTCTACCATATCTAATTCTGTGGCAGCGCTGTGCAGTCACACAGTCTGTAGTGGGAAGAGGGTAGTTGGAGGCAAGGCCCCTGTCTGTATACTTTAGTTAGTAAGTACACGATCTAAATGAATTCAGATCAGTGCTCACTGCTCACTTGGCCTCTGGGTAGAAGAGAACCAGAAGTAAAAACACGCGGGGCAGTGTATAATTTACATTTCCACATTAACACTAAGAGTGGTTGTTGTTAAGGTGTTTCAATAGGATGATCATGTTCTTCTATGGAAAATATGTCAGAGGGGTTACTACATTATCTTTTCTCATTTAGTGGTTTCAGTAGGCGTAGTTTGTTGGGGGCAGCGGTCAGATAAATGAAGGGGCAAGAGGGGGGTCACATCAGAGAATCAAACACGTTGTCTGATGTTTGTCCATTTCTCCGAAGGTACGTATTTTTCTTGTCTGAAGGTGGCGGGGGGGAGTTACTAGGTAGGCGGCACTGTGTACAGATTTGAGGAGAGATTGTAGTGTGTGTGTGTGCACATTTTTGTCTCTGTGTGTGTGTGGGAGGGGTTAATGGGGACAGTGGACTTTGTTCTTGTTGAAAATACAGTGTCTGAAGCAGGCAGGTGCTGAGGAGGCTGAGAGGTAGCATGATATGTAAACATGTAGCGAGACCGAAAACAAAGTTAGATTAGCTAGAACAGGAGTAAATAAATAGTTCTGATGCTGTCGTTTCATATCTTAAGCTACTCAATGCCATAGCTAAAGCCTTAATAATAATAGCCTAGCAGTTAAGAGAGTTGTGCCAGTTAACCCAAAAAGGTCACTTGTTCAAATCTGTGAGCCGACTAGTTGAAACATCTGTCGACGTGCCCTTGAGCAAGGCACTTAACCCGAATCGCTCTGGATAAGCGTGATTCATCACTCTAGAGAACATGTTTCTACTGCTCCAGAGTCAAATGGCGGCGAGCTTTACACCACTGGCATTGTGCATGGGGATTGTAGGCTTGTGTGCGGCTGTTCGACCATGGAAACCCATTTCATGAAGCTCCCGACGAACAGTTATTCTGCTGATGCTTCTTCCATAGGCAGTTTGGAACTCGCTAGTGAGGGGTTGCAACCGAAGACAAATTATTTTTACGCGCTTCAGCACTCAGAGGTCCCGTTCTGTGAGCTTGTGTTGCCTACCACTTCGAGGCTGAGCCGTTGTTGCTCCTAGACGTTTCCACTTCACAATAAAAGCACTTACAGTTGACCAACCGGGGGCAGCTCCAGCAGGTCAGAAATGTGACGAGGTACCACGTTGAAAGTCACTGAGCTCTTCTGCAAGGCCATTCTACTGCCAATGTTTGTCTATGGAGATTGCATGGCGGTGTACTCAATTTTCTACACCTGTCAGCAACGGGTGTGGCTGAAATAGCTGAATCCACTTATTTAAGGGATGCCCACATACTTTTGTATATATAATGTATATTCAAATGTCTCTCCCTCATGGGGGAGGATAATGAAAGAGCACAGAAGTAACAAGTAAAGATAGCCATATCAATTTGTTAGTGTTTTTACTGACCATCAATTTTGTTTAAATTATTAAGTGATTAAAACTTTTAAAAATCCATTACCAAATCGGTAATGGAAATTTCCTAAAAATCTGTAATGGAATTTCTGCATTTGAATTGGCTAGTAGTCACTAACCACAGTTGGGTTCACAAGTTTGGACAGTACAGTAATGTAGAGTATAGTACAGCAATGTAGAGTACAGTACAGCACTGTAGAGTACAGCAATGCAGAGTATAGTACAGCACTGTAGAGTATAGTACAGGACTGTAGAGTATAGTACAGGACTGTAGAGTACAGTAATGTAGAATACAGTAATGTAGGGTATAGTACAGCACTGTAGAGTATAATACAGCACTGTAGAGTATAGTAATGTAGAGTACAGCACTGTAGAGTATAGTACAGCACTGTAGAGTATAGTACAGCAATGTAGAGTACAGCAATGTAGAGTATAGTACAGCACTGTAGAGTATAGTACAACACTGTAGAGTACAGTACAGTACAGCACTGTAGAGTACAGTAATGTAGAGTACAGTAATGTAGAGTACAGCAATGTAGAGTATAGTACAGCACTGTAGAGTATAGTACAACACTGTAGAGTACAGTACAGTACAGCACTGTAGAGTACAGTAATGTAGAGTACAGTACAGCACTGTAGAGTACAGTAATGTAGAGTACAGCACTGTAGAGTAGAGTACAACACTGTAGAGTATAGTACAGCACTGTAGAGTACAACACTGTAGAGTACAACACTGTAGAGTACAACACTGTAGAGTACAGCAATGTAGAGTATAGTACAGCACTGTAGAGTATAGTACAACACTGTAGAGTACAGTACAGTACAGTAATGTAGAGTACAGTAATGTAGAGTACAGCACTGTAGAGTACAGTAATGTAGAGTACAGCAATGTAGAGTACAGCACTGTAGAGTACAACAATGTAGAGTATAGTACAGCACTGTAGAGTATAGTACAGCACTGTAGAGTATAGTACAACACTGTAGAGTACAGCACTGTAGAGTATAGTACAGCACTGTAGAGTATAGTACAGCTCTGTAGAGTATAGTACAGCAGAGTACAGCACTGTAGAGTACAGCACTGTAGAGTACAGCACTGTAGAGTATAGTGCAGCACTGTAGAGTATAGTACATCACTGTAGAGTAGAGTACAACACTGTAGAGTACAGCAATGTAGAGTATAGTACATCACTGTAGAGTACAGCACTGTAGAGTATAGTACAGCACTGTAGAATATAGTACATCACTGTAGAGTACCGCACTGTAGAGTATAGTACATCACTGTAGAGTACAGCACTGTAGAGTACAGCACATCACTGTAGAGTATAGTACATCACTGTAGAGTACAGCACTGTAGAGTATAGTACAGCACTGTAGAGTATAGTACAGCACTGTAGAGTATAGCACTGTAGAGTATAGTACATCACTGTAGAGTACAGCACTGTAGAGTACAGCACTGTAGAGTACAGCACTGTAGAGTACAGTAATGTAGAATACAGTAATGTAGAATACAGTAATGTAGAGTTATAGTACAGCACTGTAGAGTATAGTACAGCTATGTAGAGTATAATACAGCTCTGTAGAGTATAATACAACACTGTAGAGTATAGTACAGTAATGTAGAGTACAGCACTGTAGAGTATAGTACAGTACAGCACTGTAGAGTATAGTAATATAATAAATATAAATATATATAATATAATAATATAGTAGTATAGTACAGTAATGTAGAGTATAGTACAGTAATGTAGAGTACAGCACTGTAGAGTATAGTACAGCACTGTAGAGTATAGTACAGCACTGTAGAGTACAGTAATGTAGAATACAGTAATGTAGGGTATTGTACAGCACTGTATAGTATAATACAGCACTGTAGAGTATAGTACAGCACTGTAGAGTACAGTAATGTAGAGTATAGTACAGCACTCTAGAGTACAGTAATGTAGAGTACAGCACTGTAGAGTATAATACAGCACTCTAGAGTACAGTAATGTAGAGTACAGTAATGTAGAATACAGTAATGTAGGGTATAGTACAGCACTGTAGAGTACAGTACAGCACTGTAGAGTACAGTAATGTAGAGTAGAGTACAGCACTGTAGAGTACAGTAATGTAGAGTACAGTAATGTAGAATACAGTAATGTAGGGTATAGTACAGCACTGTAGAGTACAGTACAGCACTGTAGAGTACAGTAATGTAGAGTATAGTACAGCACTGTAGAGTACAGTACAGCACTGTAGAGTACAGTAATGTAGAGTACAGTAATGTAGAGTATAGTACAGCACTGTAGAGTATAGTACAGCACTGTAGAGTACAGTAATGGAGAGTATAGTACAGCACTGTAGAGTATAGTACAGCACTGTAGAGTACAGTAATGTAGAGTATAGTACAGCAATGTAGAGTACAGTAATGTAGAGTATAGTACAGCACTGTAGAGTATAGTACAGCACTGTAGAGTACAGTAATGTAGAGTATAGTACAGCAATGTAGAGTACAGCAATGTAGAGTATAGTACAGCAATGTAGAGTATAGTACAGCAATGTAGAGTACAGCAATGTAGAGTATAGTACAGCAATGTAGAGTATAGTACAGCAATGTAGAGTATAGTACAGCAATGTAGAGTACAGCTGTACACTGTACAGTAGAATTCAGTGTAGTACACAGTAGAGCACACAAGAGTTGAGCACTCTAATTAACTGTACTGAACTGTTCTGTACTTTACTGTACTGTATTCTACTGAGCTCTACTAAGCTTTACCTTGATGTTTAAACTTGTGAAACATAGACATCTATGATTGGTTCAGATTTGGTCCAGACCAACCAAATTTGGTCTTGTTTCGGGGCAGAGCTCATTAATATTATAGCCATAGTGTGTAGATTATACCCCGATATGCAAATTATACTATTGCATATATCTACCTTTTTTTTTGGTGTACATATTTAAGATAACATCACCATGAAGAGAATGACATTCATATTCATTATGATGCATTTCTGTGTGGCACAGATCAGGGACCCATGATGAAATCCATTACCACAATTCCATTACCAGGTGTCAGTCCACTTCACTCACTGGAGTTCAACAACCAAAATACATTTTCTCCTAAGTCAATGTCTCATGTTGACATCCTGTTCCTTCTGCAGACATCGTTGAATCATAATTCAAAGCAGATTTTTTTAACGTTTTCATTTGACACATAATAAAACTGAGGGGAGATTTAGCTAAAATTCTATTAGCAAACGTTGCATCTCCACAGTTCTCCCACTAAATGTGTTTTTGCAAAATGTTCAGTGTAAGTTGTTAAAAATAGTCAGAGTTTGTATGGTCTGTTAAACTTAGAAAATCAATGCTTTTTCTTTGGCATAGATTTTAATTTTAAAAAAAATCTGAATCTAGTGCTAGAGGCGTCACTTACCGACCCTGGTTCGATTCCAGGCTGTATCACAACCGGCCGTGATTGGGAGTCCCATAGGGCGGCGCACAATTGGCCCAGCGTCTTCCGGTGTAGGCAGTCATTGTAAATAAGATTTTGTTCTTAACTGACTTGCCTAGTTAAATAAAGGTAAAATAAAAAAAAGATATAGCCTACACTTGATACACTGATGATGTGCTATGTTTGACCCCCTCTGCCACTGAAATTGCTTCAGTCAAATATACATGTTCTTCACAAAAGCTTATTATGATAAAGTGCTAATACAAGATGTAAAAAGTACTTGTAGTTAACTGAAGTGTTTGTCAGTGGTTTGAATTAGAAAAAACGAATTGGAGAATTGCCAATAAGTCATTGGAGCTGTGACAGTTCCTGGCATTATTAACCCTTCTCACCCTAGAGGACCTGACATTCCCTGCCTGCTAGGGGAAACACTGGGTCTGGAGACACTTCTGCTGGCGTTACATTTAAGTCATTAGGAGACGCTCCCTGACCTGAGAACCGGTTCAGGGCCACACAATGTGACTGTTCCCGAACTGATTGTGTCCTCCATGTATTGAGAGGACTGGCCACCCCACATAGCCTGGTTCCTCTCTAGGTTTCTTCCTAGGTTTTGGCCTTTCTAGGGAGTTTTTCCTAGCCACCGTGCTTCTACACCTGCATTGCTTGCTGTTTGGGGTTTTAGGCTGGGTTTCTGTACAGCACTTTGATATATCAGCTGATGTACGAAGGGCTATATAAATCAATTTGATTTGATTTATTGAAAAGAAATGCACAGCACAGGAATTAGATGCTTGATACATAGACCTCTGTGTTGGTTCAACTCAGTCATGTGACCTCAGTGCTCATATGACACTGCTCTTTTGACTCTCACTGTCTACTTGGTTGCATCATCCTGTACATTCATCCCCATTGGTCCAACACACAATGTAGTTGTATTGCCTCCTGCCACCATGACGGTGTATTTCAGTCTCTTTGAAAGAGCCACTAATCCTCCCTGCTTTGCAGAAATCCCTGTTGCGCTGGTCTCTCGTTACAAAAACCAATGACAAATCAAGGGTCAAGTAGTTGTCGTCCAAAAGAGAGTGTCATACACTGAGTGTACAAAACATTAAGAACACCTGCTCTTTCCATGACATAGACTGACCAGGTGAATCCAGGTGAAAGCTATAATAATTTATTGATGTCACTTGTTGATGAAGGGGGGGAGACGGGGTTAAAGAAAGATTTTTAAAGCCTTGAGACAATTGAGACACGGATCGTGTATGTGTGCCATTCAAGAGGGTGAATGGGCAAGACAAAATATTTAAGTGCTGTTGAACAGGGTATGGTAGTAGGATCGAGCTGTACCGGTTTGTGTCAAGAACTGCAACGCTGCTGGGTTTTTCACACTCAACAGTTTCCCTTCTGAATCAAGAATGGTCCATCACCCAAAGGTCATCCCGCCAACTTGACAAGTGTGGGAAGCATTTGGAGTTAACATGGACCAGCATACCTGTGGTACGCTTTTGACACCTTGTAGAGTTAACATGGACCAGCATACCTGTGGTACGCTTTTGACACCTTGTAGAGTTAACATGGGCCAGCATACCTGTGGTACGCTTTTGACACCTTGTAGAGTTAACATGGGCCAGCATACCTGTGGTACGCTTTTGACACCTTGTAGAGTTAACATGGGCCAGCATACCTGTGGTACGCTTTTGACACCTTGTAGAGTTAACATGGGCCAGCATACCTGTGGTACGCTTTTGACACCTTGTAGAGTTAACATGGGCCAGCATACCTGTGGTACGCTTTTGACACCTTGTAGAGTTAACATGGGCCAGCATACCTGTGGTACGCTTTTGACACCTTGTAGAGTCAACATGGGCCAGCATACCTGTGGTACGCTTTTGACACCTTGTAGAGTTAGCATGGGCCAGCATACCTGTGGTACGCTTTTGACACCTTGTAGAGTTAACATGGGCCAGCATACCTGTGGTACGCTTTTGACACCTTGTAGAGTTAACATGGGCCAGCATACCTGTGGTACGCTTTTGACACCTTGTAGAGTTAACGTGGGCCAGCATACCTGTGGTACGCTTTTGACACCTTGTAGAGTTAACATGGGCCAGCATACCTGTGGTACGCTTTTGACACCTTGTAGAGTTAACATGGGCCAGCATACCTGTGGTACGCTTTTGACACCTTGTAGAGTTAACATGGGCCAGCATCCCTGTGGTACGCTTTTGACACCTTGTAGAGTTAACATGGGCCAGCATACCTGTGGTACGCTTTTGACACCTTGTAGAGTTAACATGGGCCAGCATACCTGTGGTACGCTTTTGACACCTTGTAGAGTCAACATGGGCCAGCATACCTGTGGTACGCTTTTGACACCTTGTAGAGTTAACGTGGGCCAGCATACCTGTGGTACGCTTTTGACACCTTGTAGAGTTAACGTGGGCCAGCATACCTGTGGTACGCTTTTGACACCTTGTAGAGTTAACGTGGGCCAGCATACCTGTGGTACGCTTTTGACACCTTGTAGAGTTAACGTGGGCCAGCATACCTGTGGTACGCTTTTGACACCTTGTAGAGTTAACGTGGGCCAGCATACCTGTGGTACGCTTTTGACACCTTGTAGAGTTAACATGGGCCAGCATACCTGTGGTACGCTTTTGACACCTTGTAGAGTCCATGCACCGACGAATTGAGGCTGTTCTGAGGGCAAAAGGGAGTGCAACTCAACATTAGGAAGGTGTTGTTAATGTTTAGTACACTCAGTCTATATCATTACATAACACTTTTTAAGTCGATCAATATTCAGTCATATGTTTAATGAGTTTTATGATCCATGCCAAATGAGGTAAATGCAGGTTAAGTTCTTTGGAAGATTCATTCCTGTTATCCACTCATAACATCTCGCCTATTTTCCCTGTCTCTTCTCTTTCAGTACACACACACCTCTCTCCCCCTCTCTCTCGTCTTGTCTTAGCAGTCTGACTCGTTTTCTGTGTGACAGGCTTTTAGGGGAGAGGATTGGTCAGATTAACCAGGGCCACCCCATCATCGGCACCATCCCCAGTAAGGTGTCTGCCTGCCTGCCTGCCTGCCATTTGCCATTGCTGTGCTGGCTGGCACTCCCCTGCTGTGCTGTTCCGCAGTGTCTCAGTGAGCCAATGGTATACAGTCTTATCTCCCGCGGTAATAACAGCGCCCACTCAGGCGACTCCATCTCCAAGGCAATTTCCCAACTCACTACCCTGGTTTAGGTGGTCCGAGGAAAGGCTACTCATGTATGTGTATTTACATGTTTACTTCTTTATGTATTTATTCACTGTGTTCTTTGGCAAGTTTGTTCGTGCGGGAGCGCCGACGTGTCAGAGGCAAGTGCTCTGTCAGCCGAGAAACGATCAAAGGTGGATGACATTGAAAAACCTTCCCCATACACACACACACTCATGTACACACACACAGGGGTGGGTAGGATACTTTCTTAATGAAATCCATTACAACTACTAGTCACCTGTCTAAAATTGTAATCAGTAATGTAACTTTTAGATTACCCAAACTCACTAATGTAATCTGATTAGTTTCAGTACCCGTTTTAGATTACTTTCCCATTAGAAGAAGACAAACAAAAATATTACCAATTGAACAACATCTATTGCACAATAAATCAATGTTAAAGTTTACATAGCTGGCCATATATGGATGTTGCATTTTACTTTATGGGTTGGTTATGTAGGCTTCTTCTAACCCATCGCTTTCTACTACAGATAATATGATTAGGCTATAACTTTACGTAAAAAAAATATAATAATTTAATAGCCCTTGATCTTCAAGAATAGGACTTGGAAATATGAAAAAAAAAAATTTGCCAAATTGATTTACCTGAGCATAACTCAAAAAACGATGGATTTATTGACCTCACCGTTGTCACGTTGGCATAAATGAGTCGGGAGACAGGCGCAGGAATCCGTAATAGTTTTTTTTTTATTACGCCCAAACTACGGCGTTCAGTGTAAAGGCATGGGGACGGATCAAAACACAGGGTAGAAACCCAAACAAAAGAGCGAGGAGTACCTCGAATAAATAACACAAGCGCACAATGATTATCATCTGCGCAATCCACAATGGCACGAAAGCCCAAAACACACAGCACAGGTACTCACCCGCACCAACGGACATTGTAACAATAATCAACAGGACAATGGTGAACAAATGGCACACTTATACAAGTACTAATCAGTGGGAATAGGGGACAGGTGTGCGTCATGAATGTTCCGGTGGGAACCGTGACAACTCTGTTATTTAGGATTTTGTTGTCATGGAGAACTGATTGGGTTCACTGCTTAAAGTTGAAAAATAAATTCTACTCTCATGGTAGTGCAAATAGCACCACTGAAAAGTGCTATTTGCTTGAGATAAATGTATGTAATATGCTACATTTGCTACAGGCCTATTTTTAACGTTTTTGTTGATGAGACTTTGATATCTTGATAATTTGCAGCTTTTTAAATCTATGAAGTTTTGAGGCATGTGTCCTTTAAGACTATGAAAATAATAATAATAATCTGACAAAAATTAGATTGAGCAATAAAAGCCCCACTCGTTGTCTTCTTAAAATAATCTTGTTTTTGACAGTATGTGGAGCACAATACCACGCACGAGTTTAGAAGGGAGAAACTCCTCAACCTTTTATTCTATAGGCAGGGATCCACACAATGCAGCTGTTGCAAGAGCGCATTTTACACTGTCTTGTCCCCTGTCTTGTCCCCTGTCTTGTCCCCTGTCTTGTCCCCTGTCTTGTCCACTGTCTTGTCCCCTGTCTTGTCCACTGTCTTGTCCCCTGTCTTGTCCACTGTCTTGTCCCCTGTCTTGTCCACTGTCTTGTCCCCTGTCTTGTCCACTGTCTTGTCCACTGTCTTGTCCCCTGTCTTGTCCCCTGTCTTGTCCCCTGTCTTGTCCACTGTCTTGTCCACTGTCTTGTCCCTGTCTTGTCCCCTGTCTTGTCCCCTGTCTTGTCCCCTGTCTTGTCCACTGTCTTGTCCCCTGTCTTGTCCCCTGTCTTGTCCACTGTCTTGTCCCCTGTCTTGTCCACTGTCTTGTCCCCTGTCTTGTCCACTGTCTTGTCCCCTGTCTTGTCCCCTGTCTTGTCCCCTGTCTTGTCCCCTGTCTTGTCCCCTGTCTTGTCCACTGTCTTGTCCCCTGTCTTGTCCCCTGTCTTGTCCCCTGTCTTGTCCCCTGTCTTGTCCACTGTCTTGTCCCCTGTCTTGTCCCCTGTCTTGTCCCCTGTCTTGTCCCCTGTCTTGTCCCCTGTCTTGTCCACTGTCTTGTCCCCTGTCTTGTCCACTGTCTTGTCCCCTGTCTTGTCCACTGTCTTGTCCACTGTCTTGTCCCCTGTCTTGTCCCCTGTCTTGTCCACTGTCTTGTCCCCTGTCTTGTCCCCTGTCTTGTCCCCTGTCTTGTCCCCTGTCTTGTCCACTGTCTTGTCCCCTGTCTTGTCCCCTGTCTTGTCCCCTGTCTTGTCCACTGTCTTGTCCCCTGTCTTGTCCACTGTCTTGTCCCCTGTCTTGTCCACTGTCTTGTCCCCTGTCTTGTCCACTGTCTTGTCCCCTGTCTTGTCCCCTGTCTTGTCCCCTGTCTTGTCCACTGTCTTGTCCCCTGTCTTGTCCCCTGTCTTGTCCACTGTCTTGTCCCTGTCTGTCTTGTCCACTGTCTTGTCCACTGTCTTGTCCACTGTCTTGTCCCCTGTCCCTGTCTTGTCCCCTGTCTTGTCCCCTGTCTTGTCCACTGTCTTGTCCCCTGTCTTGTCCCCTGTCTTGTCCCCTGTCTTGTCCCCTGTCTTGTCCCCTGTCTTGTCCACTGTCTTGTCCCCTGTCTTGTCCACTGTCTTGTCCACTGTCTTGTCCCCTGTCTTGTCCACTGTCTTGTCCCTGTCTTGTCCACTGTCTTGTCCCCTGTCTTGTCCCCTGTCTTGTCCCCTGTCTTGTCCCCTGTCTTGTCCACTGTCTTGTCCACTGTCTTGTCCCCTGTCTTGTCCCCTGTCTTGTCCACTGTCTTGTCCCCTGTCTTGTCCACTGTCTTGTCCACTGTCTTGTCCACTGTCTTGTCCCCTGTCTTGTCCCCTGTCTTGTCCACTGTCTTGTCCACTGTCTTGTCCCCTGTCTTGTCCCCTGTCTTGTCCCCTGTCTTGTCCACTGTCTTGTCCACTGTCTTGTCCACTGTCTTGTCCCCTGTCTTGTCCACTGTCTTGTCCACTGTCTTGTCCACTGTCTTGTCCACTGTCTTGTCCACTGTCTTGTCCACTGTCCTGTCTTGTCCACTGTCTTGTCCACTGTCTTGTCCACTGTCTTGTCCCCTGTCTTGTCCACTGTCTTGTCCACTGTCTTGTCCACTGTCTTGTCCACTGTCTTGTCCACTGTCTTGTCCCCTGTCTTGTCCCCTGTCTTGTCCACTGTCTTGTCCACTGTCTTGTCCCCTGTCTTGTCCCCTGTCTTGTCCCCTGTCTTGTCCACTGTCTTGTCCACTGTCTTGTCCCCTGTCTTGTCCACTGTCTTGTCCACTGTCTTGTCCACTGTCTTGTCCACTGTCTTGTCCCCTGTCTTGTCCCCTGTCTTGTCCACTGTCTTGTCCACTGTCTTGTCCCCTGTCTTGTCCACTGTCTTGTCCACTGTCTTGTCCCCTGTCTTGTCCCCTGTCTTGTCCCCTGGTCACAAAAACAATGAATGAAAGGCAGCTTAAACTTATTCAATTCAACCATTATTGGGTTAAAATATACACATACATTTGTAAACAGCCGTCCCCAACAACCACAATCCATAAAGCGTAAACAGCTAAATGAGAGAGCAGCAGTGTGATTCACATCAACGCGCTATGTAGATGTCAATAATAAGTGATATCCGTATCGCCCATCGGCTCCACCACTGTATCATTCTTACCCAAAGCGTTTATTCAAATTGGATAATCTCTGGATGTCGACAGCAGTCGTACTATTGGAAGACCTAGTTTGGACTGTAGCCTATAAAAGCCTATTCCTGCTCCTTTCCAGCGATCCATCAAATGCATCATAGTGTGTCATCATAGTGGTCTCTGATTGGTGGTCATCATTTGGTGTGTCATCATAGTGGTCTCTGATTGGTGATCATCATTTGGTGTGTCATCATAGTGGTCTCTGATTGGTGGTCATCATTTGGTGTGTCATCATAGTGGTCTCTGATTGGTGGTCATCATTTGGTGTGTCATCATAGTGGTCTCTGATTGGTGGTCATCATTTGGTGTGTCATCATAGTCGTCTCTGATTGGTGATCATCATTTGGTGTGTCATCAGAGTGGTCTCTGATTGGTGGTCATCATTTGGTGTGTCATCATAGTGGTCTCTGATTGGTGGTCATCATTTGGTGTGTCATCCTAGTGGTCTCTGATTGGTGGTCATCATTTGGTGTGTCATCAGAGTGGTCTCTGATTGGTGGTCATCATTTGGTGTGTCATCATAGTGGTCTCTGATTGGTGGTCATCATTTGGTGTGTCATCATAGTCGTCTCTGATTGGTGGTCATCATTTGGTGTGTCATCATAGTCGTCTCTGATTGGTGATCATCATTTGGTGTGTCATCAGAGTGGTCTCTGATTGGTGGTCATCATTTGGTGTGTCATCATAGTGGTCTCTGATTGGTGATCATCATTTGGTGTGTCATCAGAGGTGTCTCTGATTGGTGGTCATCATTTGGTGTATCATCATAGTGGTCTCTGATTGGTGGTCATCATTTGGTGTGTCATCATAGTGGTCTCTGATTCGCTCAGACAGAACAAACTTAAACTTGCACCTTTTTTTCTATGCTGATTTGAAAGTCAGTAAGAAAAAAACGAAATGTGTCAAATACATTTTGCGCAAACATCCTTTCTGAATTTAAAAGTAATCCTCGAAGTAATCATCTAGTTTTTCAAAAGTGTCTGTAATCTGATTACAGTATTTATGCTGGTAACGCAACATATTCGTTTTTTTACGTTACATGTAGTCCTTTACACGCAGACAGACAGACAGACAGACACGCAGACAGACAGACAGACACGCAGACAGACACGCAGACAGACAAGCAGACAGACACGCAGACAGACAGACACAGACAGACACACAGACACAGACAGACACACAGGCAGACACACAGACACAGACAGACACACAGACACAGACAGACACACAGACACAGACAGACACAGACAGACACGCAGACAGACACACAGACACAGACAGACACGCAGACAGACACGCAGGCAGACACGCAGACAGACACGCAGACAGACAGACAGACAGACAGACAGACAGACAGACAGACAGACAGACAGACACGCAGACAGACACGCAGACAGACACGCAGACAGACACGCAGACAGACAGACAGACACGCAGACAGACATGCAGACAGACAGACAGACACGCAGACAGACAGACAGACAGACAGACAGACAGACAGACAGACAGACACGCAGACAGACACGCAGACAGACAGACAGACAGACAGACACTAGAAGGACACAGCAGGAAGTCTGTGGAGCTGGTTAACATTATTACATTGTTTCTGTTCCTCCTCTCTGAATGATAAAGCCTGGGCCTTGATTTGTTTACCACACAGCAGTAACCAAATAAGATTTGGACGCAGTGCTTACAGATGCTCTGTGTTAAAGGAGAGATTGTTGTGTTGAGTCATTATGGGTGCGGTGTGCTTTTGCTGGCTGTTGTACTTAAGGGCAGTAATTCAGTTGTACTCGTGTGATTAGAAAGTAAAGGATCAGACACTAAGCTCTTGGGTTTAGATTTGGTATGGCAACTCACCGTGGCTGCTCTAGAGCATAAGACCTAAATCAGGAAAGTGAGAGTTATTTTGTGAAAGCTTTTTTTTTTTATCGACACCACTCAAATGTATGAGTAGAGATGGATGCGATAGTAGCTAAAAGCCTACAGGCAGAGAGGAGAGACTGATCACAGGTGGAAATATTTCGCGGTTATATGGCTCTTGTTTACTTTGCATATGGGCCTTTGGATATTACTCTATTCTTCAGCATAACAGCTCAGCCAAAAGCTTAATGTTTGGAACGGGAGGATTTTACTGTGATTGGCTCCATTTGGTTTGTAAAACTGACTGTCAACATGAAACTAGTTAATCTGTAACAGAGAATTTATGAAAATTGTTTGAATTTCAATGGGGTGTTACTGTCAGTGTGTGTGTGTGTGTGTGTGTGTGTGTGTGTGTGTGTGTGTGTGTGTGTGTGTGTGTGTGTGTGTGTGTGTGTGTGTGTGTGTGTGTGTGTGTGTGTGTGTGTGTGCGCGTGTGCGTGTGAGCCTCCCTGTGTCAGTCAACGTAGTAATTGTGCTAATCTGGCTCTACTATCTATAGAACACATCCTAAATGACCTCTAGATTAAGGACACTTCAACACTTGATTGCCACATCCAACATTTAATTTCAGTCCGCTGTATTGGACTCCAGAACAAGGTTGACGAAGGTAAACGAAAACTGAATTAGTAAACTGAAATAAAAATGTGAAATGAAAACATTTTTTTTTTTTTTTTTTAAATATACAGAAACTATCTTTGACTGAAAAATTAACTAACATAAAATGAAAATCATCATACAATATGTTTAGTTTTTGTTTTTTTCTTCTATACTTTTGGCAAAATCTAATGGGGTTTTCGAGCTTCTGAATTTTGCTGGTAAGTGCTGCCAGGAGATGCCGACGTTTCAAAATAGGCCCAGCTTGTGCATCACTATCACTAGCTATCATTAGCTAACAGGGGAGAATTCTGAGGGCCTACACAGAGCGTGACTGGGCCAAGCTAAAAGCAGCTTGTGCATCACTATCACTAGCTATCATTAGCTAACAGGGGAGAATTCTGAGGGCCTGCACAGAGCGTGACCGGGCCAAGCTAAAGCAGCTTGTGCATCACTATCACTAGCTATCATTAGCTAACAGGGGAGAATTCTGAGGGCCTACACAGAGCGTGACCGGGCCAAGCTAAAGCAGCTTGTGCATCACTATCACTAGCTATCATTAGCTAACAGGGAAGAATTCTGAGGGCCTACACAGAGCGTGACCGGGCCAAGCTAAAGCAGCTTGTGCATCACTATCACTAGCTATCATTAGCTAACAGGGAAGAATTCTGAGGGCCTACACAGAGCGTGACTGGGCCAAGCTAAAAGCAGCTTGTGCATCACTATCACTAGCTATCATTAGCTAACAGGGAAGAATTCTGAGGGCCTACACAGAGCGTGACTGGGCCAAGCTAAAGCAGCTTGTGCATCACTATCATTAGCTAACAGGGGAGAATTCTGAGGGCCTGCACAGAGCGTGACTGGGCCAAGCTAAAGCAGCTTGTGCATCACTATCACTAGCTATCATTAGCTAACAGGGGAGAATTCTGAGGGCCTGCACAGAGCGTGACTGGGCCAAGCTAAAGAAGCTTGTGAAGTTGCTGGAGCCGATGGCAATCCACACCGACTGACTTCCAGTCGCTGTCTGATGTGGTATCGTGCCTTCTCAACCCTGAGGCACACTTGCAGTCAACTACTGTTGCAAAAAAAGTTGGCGCGGGTCCTCCTGAAGTTCACTTCGTGAGCACTTCGCATGCATACCAAGTCCTCTGGCAGCCAACTTTGATTCAACCTCTGCAGCAGCTTGCCTCATGACCCAAGTGTGTCTCTGGCACTTCGCTCAAAAGAGATGGAGCCCCTGATGAGGGAAGCAGAGTCTTTTGTACTTCAGAAAATCCGAGAGTACAGTCCCGCAAGATGCCAGCATGTTGAATCCAGCAAGAATCTTCAGAAATATAGCTTCCTCACATCAAAGGTTGTGTCTGAGGTCACTGTCTAGCCGGAGGGTCAACCTGACAGGGCATTAAGTGGCCCATGTGAGCTGCGGAAATACCTGGAAGAGGTAAATGTTTAGAGTCCCCTTTCAAGCTCTGGCAGACAAGGATGTCAGATTATCCAAAGCTGTGGCACCGGGTCTGGTTTCTGCCCCTGCGTCCAAAGCGCCCGTGGAGAGAATATTCACTCTGTCATCAGGCTTCAGAAACCGAACGACGACCTCTCTGGAACGCACAGTCTCCTTGACGATGAACCAGAATCTCTTGTTTGGTCGAACACGCACACGCTGGCTGTGAACCGGTAGATTTGTGTCTTGTATTGCTTCTGTTTTTGCTGTTGCAGCTGTTTTTATGAACCCTATTTGAAGGGGTTAGATACATGTTTAATATTACATAAACACGTCAAATGTGCCATGACTTCATTTGTTTGTTTTTTAACATTTTCTGTCAGATAACGGTAAAGGAACTTGATTCGTCTTACATCTACTAGTAAAGTTAAAGCATTCGATTGGTATAAACATTGGCAAGAGTTTCCTTACACCATATTCCCTGCATAAAGACTGTGTTAGCATGGGCAGGGCCATTGAGGACTTTCACCATTTTAATTTAGTCAACTGGGCGGGACTTCCAACTTCATTGGCTGATCCCTCTTGATGACCAGTTGGCATGACCTGATGACCCGGTTGGAGTCGTGACATCGGGAGGGATCAGCCAATGAATTTGACTTGTGATGATGAAAATGTACTATTTCAAGATGGAGATGACCTCAATGGCGCTGCCCATGCTCTTACAGACGCCATCATAACACAGTTAAAGAGATGTTATGTCTATCCAAGTCTATAGTCCTGGCCCATCTCCTTATGTATTACTGCCCCCTAGTGGCAAGAAGTGACATCTCAAAAAACAAAACTATAGGCCAACAACACGTACATGGCTCCTAGCCGCCCACCCATAGACTACTTTCTGTCCTTTAACCTTTTGTGACTAGGGGGCAGTAAAAATGAAACTAAGGAAAATAAATGTTTTTTTGATCAAATAAACTAAATAAAAAATTGTAAATCATGTCTGAAAACTAACGGAAACTAAACTGAAGTTTTAAAAAATTAATTATAATATAAATAAAAACTTAAATAAAATCACAAAACTATAATAACCTTGCTGCAGTGATTAATCTTCTGACAGGAAAAGCAATTTGTCTCTCTCAATTTGTTCAGTTTACAAAAACTACTATAGTATTGTAATACTCTGTGTTTCTGTGTACGAATCTAATATCTGATTCCCATTTATTTATTTTTTTACTTGTGAAACACAGTTCCCGAGAAGCGTCATGAACAGGATATAATGTCTAAGGTATTTGTTAGTGATAGAGTCATGAACAGGATATAATGTCTAAGGTATTTGTTAGGGATAGCATCATGAACAGGATATAATGTCTAAGGTATTTGTTAGTGATAGCATCATGAACAGGATATAATGTCTAAGGTATTTGTTAGTGATAGCATCATGAACAGGATATAATGTCTAAGGTATTTGTTAGTGATAGCATCATGAACAGGATATAATGTCTAAGTATTTGTTAGTGATAGCATCATGAACAGGATATAATGTCTAAGGTATTTGTTAGTGATAGCATCATGAACAGGATATAATGTCTAAGGTATTTGTTAGTGATAGCATCATGAACAGGATATAATGTCTAAGGTATTTGTTAGTGATAGCGTCATGAACAGGATATAATGTCTAAGGTATTTGTTAGTGATAGCATCATGAACAGGATATAATGTCTAAGGTATTTGTTAGTGATAGCATCATGAACAGGATATAATGTCTAAGGTATTTGTTAGTGATAGCATCATGAACGGGATATAATGTCTAAGGTATTTGTTAGTGACAGCATCATGAACAGGATATAATGTCTAAGGTATTTGTTAGTGATAGAGTCATGAACAGGATATAATGTCTAAGGTATTTGTTAGTGATAGCATCATGAACAGGATATAATGTCTAAGGTATTTGTTAGTGATAGCATCATGAACAGGATATAATGTCTAAGGTATTTGTTAGTGATAGCATCATGAACAGGATATAATGTCTAAGGTATTTGTTAGTGATAGCATCATGAACAGGATATAATGTCTAAGGTATTTGTTAGTGATAGCATCATGAACAGGATATAATGTCTAAGGTATTTGTTAGTGATAGCATCATGAACAGGATATAATGTCTAAGGTATTTGTTAGTGATAGCATCATGAACAGGATATAATGTCTAAGGTATTTGTTAGCGACAGCATCATGAACAGGATATAATGTCTAAGGTATTTGTTAGTGATAGCATCATGAACAGGATATAATGTCTAAGGTATTTGTTAGTGATAGCATCATGAACAGGATATAATGTCTAAGGTATTTGTTAGCGATAGCATCATGAACAGGATATAATGTCTAAGGTATTTGTTAGCGACAGCGCCATGGCAGATGGGTTGTGGTGAGGGGAGTATTGGGACTCATTTATACAACAGTCAAGTGCTGCATTTAATTGGCTATTTTCCCTCAGTAATGTCAAAAGCCCTAAAATGTCTTGACCGCTCCATAACTTAAGTGGAATCTGATCACACCAGAAGGACATATTGTTAGGTCTGCAGGGCAATCTTCTGCACAATGGAACGCAGGCCCAGCAATTATGAAAACTCTTATCAGTCTACTTGAGGCTTACATTATGCCTCCTCCTTCATTTCATTATTGTCCTATAGGAGTAATAAATTGATTTAAAATGATTATAGTAATTCCTGCACGGTTGACAGAATGAGATGATGTCACATTCTCTACTAGCAATGTTTCGGTTCACATGTAGGCTGTCCCCCATTCAATATGTGATTACGTTGAACATTTTTATTTATTTTACCTTTATTTAACTAGGCAAGTCAGTTAAGAACAAATTCTTATTTTCAATGATGGCCTAGGAACAGTGGGTTAACTGCCTGTTCAGGGGCAGAACGACAGATTTGTACCTTGTCAGCTCGGGGGTTTGAACTTGCAACCTTCCGGTTTCTAGTCCAAAACTCTAACCACCAGGCTACATGAACTAGTACTGTATACAAGCAACCTGTAGGACAAAGATAAATGTGATTATGTTATTTTAATTGTATTTTTATCCCAATTTTAACTGTAGTTTGAAAGGTTGTAGAAAATCTGCTGACCTTTCTCCTACCGGTTGCTTATATACAGTACTAGTTCATGTTCAACTCAAATCGTTTTTACTTGTCCTCTGGCACATCATCTTACACATAGTAATTTCTTCATGTATGATCTTTGATGTCTGTACAAGACTAGCCTATATGTTTCACATTGGGCACCAGAGCTAGAGATTTCCACATCTATGACATTTTTTCCCCACTGTCACAGACTCTTGGCTTGACCCTGCAGGGTTAAATATCCAATTACCAGACTGGCAGATTTCCTAAAGTGCTTTAGATGGAGTCACATTCTCCCAGGTTGGACACAGAGCTCCTCATTGCAACCCATTTGCATGCTGGGAGGGTTTCAGGCCTGATAAAAAAATTGCGATTTACAGGACGGCTCTGACGTTAATCCCTGATTGCTCGGTAAATTGAGTTTTATAAATAACTTATTTCCTGGCCGTACATTGACTAGTTATTAAACAGTTCTTCACTAAATCCCTGTTTAATGTTTCTCTCTCTACTCGCACGTGTTCTCCTCACATTTGCCTGTGTTAAAATATTAAGGAGTGTACTCGGAAACGATATGTCTGTTGGGAAATGAGGTGACAACTTTGGCAAAGGAAGTTGAAGAAAAAAATGTCAATTTTGGAGCCAGACTATAACTCTGTGTGTCAGTGCTTTATTGGCAAGCAGAGAAGTTGGTGTCCCCCTTTTTCATCTCCTGAAGTTGACCTATCACCTCTCTCTCTCTCTCTCTCTCTCTCTCTCTGGCAGAATATTTCAGTTCAGTCATCTAGGTTTTGTTCCTATTTTCAAGTCCAACCTAGATGATTTTGAAGTGCTCGGTGGCTCTGCAGTCTGTTTCTGTCTCTCTCATCCCTTCCTTTCATCACTGACGTAGAGTTTGAAGCATTTGCCGACAGCTTAAAATAAGTGGATTACTCAGGGGCACGTTTTAATGAGCAAGGGAGAGAAGCACAATTGCATGGTGAGAGGAAGGCAATCATGTTGTACGCTGCACATTGAGCAAATTAATCAATAAACTCATTAGGCTAACGAAAGAAACACCTGTTGTAAACACGGGCGCAGATAAACAGCTGTTGTCTTTATCACAGACCACGAGAATAGGTTTAGTGTTTCATCTGTCCTCTTATACTTCAATTATTTCAATGTATTTCCATGTATAAAACACTCTGCTCTTTAAACAAAAAAACAAGGTGTGCTTTTCTAACATCAAAGATGTTTTACAATTAGGGGACTATTGTTTGACATTTCTTAACTATTAGTACACTGCAGCAATATACACAATAGTATGTGGACACCCCTTCAAATCAGTGGATTTGGCTATTTCAGCCCCCAGCTGTTGCTGACAGGTGTGTCAAATCGAGCATGCCGCCATGCAGTCTCCATAGACAAACATTGGCAGTAGAATGGACTTTCTGAAGAGCTCAGTTAACATTGAATGTAGCAGTGTCATAGGATGCCACCATTCCAACATGTCAGTTCGTCAAATTTCTGCCCCGGTCAACTGTAAGTGCTGTAATTGAGGAGTGGAAACTTCTAGAAGCAAAAATGGCTCAGCCGCGAAGTGGTAGTCCACACAAGCTAACAGAATGGGACTGCCGAGTGCTGAAGTTTGTAGAGTGTAAAAATCGTCTGTCCTCTGTCCTCGGTTGCAATACTCGCTACTGAGCTCCAAACTACGTCTGGAAGCAATGTCAACACAAGAACTGTTCGTCGGCAGCTTCGTGAAATGTGCTTCCATGGCCGAGCAGCCGCACACAAGCCTAAGATCACCATGCGCAATGCCAAGCGCCAGCTAGAGTGGTGTAAAGCTTGCCGCCATTGGACTTGTTTTCTGGAGTGATGAATCACGCTTCACCATCTGGCAGTCTGACGGACAAATCTGGTTTTGGCAGATGCCAGGAGAACGCTACCTGCCCCAATGCATAGTGCCAACTGTAAAGTTTGGTGGACGAGGAATAATGGTACGGGGCTGTTTTTCGTGGTTGGGGCTCCTTAGTTCCAGTGAAGGAAAATGTTAACGCTACAGCAAACAATGACATTTTAGACAATTCTGTGCTTCCAACTTTGCGGCAACAGTTTGGGGAAGGCCCTTTCCTGTTTCAGCATGACAATGCCCCCTGTGCACAAAACAAGGTCCATAGAGAAATGGTTTGGTGGTGTGGAAGAACTTGACTGGCCTGCACAGAGCCCTGACCTCAACTCCATCGAACACCTTTGGGATGAATTGGAACGCCGAATGCGAGCCAGGCCTAATCGCCCAACATCAGTGCCCGACCTCACTAATGCTCTTGTGGCTGAATGGAAGCAAGTCCCCGCAGCAATGTTCCAACATCTAGTGGAAAGCCTTCCCAGAAGAGTGGAGGCTGTTATAGCAGCAAAGGGGAGATCAACTCCATATTAATGCCTCTGATTTTGTAGTGAGATGTTTGACGATACTTTTGATCATGTGGGGGCGGCAGGTAACCTAGTGGTTAGAGGATTGGGCCAGTAACCGAAAGGTTGCTTGATCGAATTCCTGAGCTGAAAAGGTACAAATCTGTCATTCTGCCCCTGAACAAAGCAGTTAACCCACTGTTCCTAGGCCATCATTATAAACAAGAATTGAACTTGCCTAGTTAAATAAAGGTTAAATATATATTTGTAATTATAGTGTACCTGAATACATACCTGACTGTTGTGGAATAAGGCACCTCTCATAGCCCACTTACAAAATCATTAACATGAACATTTACACCCAAGGTAGAAGTGAAAAGACACATAGTTTGGTGTATCTGGGCGTCGCGATACGATTGGTGGCTGGAAGTCTTCCAGTCAATCATCAGAAGCCAAGCCTGGGGCTAGCAAGGAGAGCTGGAGACCATCCAACTGCTTTTCCTCTCATTACTGTGGGGCTCCATCAATATCACATTGGCCGAGACGGTGGTTTTCTGTAGCCTTAATTCACTTTCTGTTCCTCTCCTGTCTGTTCATTCACAGACACAGTACATCGGGCCAGGTCTGAAAATGATGCTGCATCTGTTCATGGGGACTCACGCTGGAGGTATAGGCGGAGAGGATTGGCCTGTCAATATTTTAGGCTAGGATTTTTCCATCTACTGTGTGTGTGTGTGTGTGTGTGTGTGTGTGTGTGTGTGTGTGTGTGTGTGTGTGTGTGTGTGTGTGTGTGTGTGTGTGTGTGTGTGTGTGTGTGTGTGTGTGTGTGTGTGTGTGTGTGTGTGTGTGTGTGGATATCCCAGGCATGCCTCAGCAGTCTGTCTGTATGTGGGACTGGTTTTGGTTGAAGCCCTGGGAGTGTTTGTCAGCTGCTTTTCTGCTCAGGTGGCACTTGTGTGGAATCGACAGGCTCCTAAGGGGCGTATTCAGTCAAAGGAGTTGGAGTTGATGCAATTCCCGGTGGAAACCTGTCAGCCACCAGTGGAAAGATGTGCAGGAGGGAGGGAGGAAGAGGGGAAGTGTATAGAGAAGTACTGGAGCTATGCTCAGGACATAAGAGACTACCGGGTAGAACCAAAGGAGATGGACCTCCATAAAAACATTTCTCATTACTCACCTACAGTACCAGTGGATGCTCTTCAGAAGAGGAAGTAGTGAAACATTTAAGTTGTCCTCTTTTAAACTTTTTTTTTTTTTTACATAAAACTACTAAATATATTCACATATCACCAAATAATTGATTAAAACACACTGTTTTGCAATGAAGGTCTACAGTTGCCTCAACAGCATTCTGTAGGGTATCACCATGGTGTAGCCGGAGGACAGCAAGTTTCCGCCATCTTCTCGGTACATTAGCTTCAATACAAAACATGGGAGGCTCATGGTTCTGACCCCTTCCATAGACCATGTAACTTCTAAACTGCTTGCTGACTGTACTGCATGATTTTAGCGGGTTTACTAACGAGTTCGTTTAGGTAGCTATTATGGGCTGGGCGGTATACTATATTTTACTAGGTTGGATGGGGAATGTCATTGCACAGCTGTTTTCAGGTCTCTTCAGAGATGTTAGATCGGATTCAAGGACATTCAGAGACTTGTCCCGAAGCCACTCCTGCGCTGTCTTGGCTGTGTGCTTAGGGTTGTTGTCCTGTTGGAAGGTGAACCTTCACTCCCAGTCTGTGGTCCTGAGCGCTCTGGAGCAGGTTTTCATCAAGGATCTCTCTGTACTTTGCTCCGTTCATCTTTCCCTCCATCCTGACTAGTCGCCCAGTCCCTGCCGCTAAAAAACATCCCCACAGCATAATGCCTCCACCACCATGCTTCATCGTAGGGATGGTGCCAGGTTTACTCCAGATGTGACGCTTGGCATTGAGATGGTTGTCCTTCTGGAAGGTTCTCCCATCTCCACAGAGTAACTCTGGAGCTCTGTCAGAGTGACCATTGGGTTCTTGGTCACCTCCCTGACCAAGGCCCTTCTCCCCTGATAGCTCAGTTTGGCCAGGCGGCCAGCTCTAGGAAGAGTCTTGGTGGTTCCAAACTTCTTCCATTTAAGAATGATGGAGGTCTCTGTTCTTGGGGACCTTCAATGCTGCAGAATGTTTTTGGTACCCTTCCCCAGATCTGTGCATTGACACCATCCTGTCCTAGAGATCTACGGATAGTTACTTTGACCTCATGGCTTGGTTTTTGCTCTGACATGCACTGTCAACTTTGGGACCTTATATAGACAGGTGTGTGCCTTTCCAAATCATGTCCGATCAATTGAATTTACTACAAGTGGACTCCAATGAAGTTGTAGAAACATCTCAAGGATGTTCAATGGAAACAGGATGCACCCAAACTCAATTTTGAGTCTCATAGCAAATGGTCTGAATACTTATGTAGATAAGGAACTTCTGTTTTTTTTATTTTTAAATTTCTAAAAACCTGTTTTCCCTTTGTCATTATGAGGTATTGTGTGTAGATTGATGAGAATTGTATTTTTTGAATCCATTTTAGAATAAGGCTGTAACATAACAAAATGTGGAAAAGGGGAAGGAAGGGGTCTGAACACTTTCTGAATGCACAAGTAAAACCCAATTGCAACATTTGGTTATAAATAAGGACTATAGTTTTTTTTTGCCCATGTCTTGCAGCCAAAATTGATGAAATAAATCTGAATTTATTTTTGGTTGAAGTTGAATTGAACAGTATAAAACAATCAGAATGGAGAAAGACCCATTTAAATCACTTAGAATATATGTTTTGCCACCCTAGGGCAGTGTTGTGGGTAACACGTTAGAGTATGACAGCTAAGGAGTATGACAGCTAAGGAGATGGAGAATACACCTGTCTCCGGATTACATCTTCAAACTAAGGGCAACCATGGCAGAGAAGCCGTCCATGTATACCGGTAAGATAGTCTAGCTAGCTACATTTTCAGATATGACACGTTTCTAATTTTGTCAAAGTTGTTTTCACTTCAAGTTAAAGTGTACTGTTAGCTATCTCGCTAACATTCGCTGGCTGGCTTGCTAGCTAACGTTACGTGTATGATCTGTGTAGTGATATTATTTGTCTCTCAGAGCCATTTGCATTGCTAGTTATAGCCTAATGTTAGCTAGCTAACATTGAACCTGGTTGGTTAGTTACCTGCAGCTTCATACAAGATAGTAACGTTAGGATTATGGTTCATTGTTTAGCTAGCTAGCTACATGTCTTAACAAAAGACTCCACTATGCAAGTAACCATTTCAATAGAATGCGACAACTGTTGATAGACGTAGCGGATAAATTCACGTTGGCTTCTTCTTCTTCTTCTTCTCTACTTCGATTTCAGAGCACTCACGTCTTTGTGTGCCAGAGCTAGAATAACTGACGAACTTACGAACGCTCAACACCCATTGAATATGGCCGGTGTCAGTAATAAGTGGATAATATATATATATATATATATATATACAGCTTAACCAGCTTTGCTAGGACGAGTAAAATGGTTAGAGTGAGCGGTTCTCTCATTTGTGTCTGGAAGTAGCTAGCAACCTAGCCAACGTTAGCCAGTTAGCTTGGGTGCATGACTGCTGAGCGCTCGGATCGACCTAACTCCTCAGCCAGAGCGCACGAAGCCCTTTATTAAAAACGGACAATCTGACAACGCTCTGAGTTTACAGGACAGAGACCTCCTGGACGTTTAAGTGGGTGGGAACGATGCTGAATTTGAGTGGACAAAGAAGAGCTCTCCATGTTTTGGGTGTACCAAAACATTCAAAGACCATTTTGTGAGGTTACAAGTTTATCAACTTTCAAAGCAGAATTACTTTCCCATTGTTCCTCAACTGTAGCGTATGATATACAATTATATATGATATATTATATATTGTATGATATACAATTAGCTCTCTCTACTTTTATCCCATTTAAAAAATAAAAAATAAACATTTTAAAGTTTGCTACATAAGACCGAATTCAGCCGCTCGGTGACATATCAAGAAGCACATTCAGGCCAAGCACAGCTCCACCAGACTGGTAGATTCTGAGGATGACTGTGCTTATGCTCCAAAACAGATTCAGCCGCTCGGTGACATATCAAGAAGCACATTCAGGCCAAGCACAGCTCCACCAGACTGGTAGATTCTGAGGATGACTGTGCTTATGCTCCAAAACAGATTCAGCCGCTCGGTGACATATCAAGAAGCACATTCAGGCCAAGCACAGCTCCACCAGACTGGTAGATTCTGAGGATGACTGTGCTTATGCTCCAAAACAGATTCAGCCGCTCGGTGACATATCAAGAAGCACATTCAGGCCAAGCACAGCTCCACCAGACTGGTAGATTCTGAGGATGACTGTGCTTATGCCCCAAAACAGATAAATGTTGATTTCTGTTTGTCTGAACCTGTCACCTCGAGAGAACTAAATAAACATGTATGCGTTTTATTGCATGCCATTTTAGTTCAATACATTATGTTTAGTATTTGCATTCGTGGTCAGCAGTTTAATGCGCAAGTTATTTAAATTTTCATGCCGATATTTGTAATTGGGCTTGTTGTGACTGAATAACTTGTATGTAGTAGTGGCTTTAATATGTATATTTAGTTTCATAAAGCTGCCTAAATCTTGGTTTTGGATTTATGGACAAAGTTCCTTTTGATGCATTAGATTTATCAAGATAGAATTTAGGTGAGATACAGCGCTTTTCTTTGCGTTCATCAGACATTTCGATAGTTTAAAATGGAATTTCCTTAATAATACTTGGACATACGCTATTATTTATACATCTTTCTTTACTATCATAATCTGTATTTATTTGTCCTCCATGCATTTTTCTGGGGGCGAAAGTTCAATTATAATGCGATAAAAAAAAAAGGTATTCTTTATTGAAAAATACACGGTTCATTCTACAAAAAAAACTGGAACAACTATTAGGAAATCTGCCAGAGATCTCGGGCTTGAGCTCTCCCATGATGTCAGATGATATCAGTGCTGCTGACAGTAGGACGCATTGATAAGAATTTTAGGTGCTTGGCAGAACGTTCCAATTTAAAAATCCCGCGAGTACTAAGTATGTGCCCTCTACTGGGCATAACAACAACAATGTATTTTCAGAGGGTTTTCTGTTTTAGGTCATGCAAAAGGAATGTAATGACCTGCCTTAGTAGCGACAGTGTTGACTCTTTACGTTAGCTAATCCGGGGACAACTATGTAGGTTGTGTGGAGCGGTTATGCGATGAAGGCTTGGCTTGGAAAGTTTTTTTTCGCCTGGTCTCAGACATGAGAGCGCGTAGATGCGAGAAGGAATTATACAACAAGCAAAATAATCATGCGGTTTGTATGAAAAACGCTTCTTAAACGGAATCAGGGATAAACATACCTGAATTTGTCCAATAGAAAATCTTGTTTCGAACTGTTAATGACTAATGATTACACACCAGATCATCGAGATGCAGGCAAGAGTATTCAAGGCGGTATTGAATTTGTCACTGTCTGTCACCTTGATTACTTGATTGTCACTGTCTGTCACCTTGATTACTCAAATGTTTCTCTCGGCCTTTTCACCTATGTTGTAAACTTTCATTCATAGGCTGGGTTGAAGCAACCTCATGATGGGTACAGGGAACATTTGAGTATCATGTAGTAGCCTGAACCTATTGATGTTACATTGAACTGGGTTAATGGAATATGAATGACAGTCATCCAATATGCTGTAATAGAAATAAGGCCATGCTCATAATTTCTTTAATCGTCCTCCCTCATCTTACAAGTCACCAACCGCCACTGTACAGTACCTACCTACCTACCTACACTACCTACCGGCCTACCTACCTTACCTACCTACCTACCTACCTACCTACCCACCCACCCACCCACCACCCACCCACAGTACCCACCACCCACCCACAGTACCCACCTACTTACCCACCCACCCACCCACCCACAGTACCTGCCCACCCACAGTACCCACCACAGTACCAACCCCACCCACCCACCCACCCACCTACCCACCCACCCACCTACCTACCCTGCCCACCACCCACAGTACCCACCACCCACCTACCAACCCACCTACCCACAGCACCCACCTACCCACCCACCCACCCACAATACCACCCACCCACAGTACCCACCAACCCACCCACGTACAGAACCCACCCACCCACCCACCCACCCACCTGCCACCCCCACCTGCCCACCCACCCACCCACCCACCCACCCACCCACCTACCCACCCACCCACCCACCCACCAACAGCACCCACCCACCCACCCACAGCACCCACCCACCCATCCACAGTACCCACCTGCTTACCCACCCACCCACAGTACCCACCCACCCACAGCACCCACCCACAGCCCACCCCACCCACCCACCCACCCACCCACCCACCCACCCACCCACAGTACCCACCCACCCACCCACCCACCCACAGCACCCACCCACCCATCCACAGCACCCACCCACCCACCCACCTACCCACCCACCCACCCACCCACCCACCCACCAACAGTACCCACCTACCCACCTACCCACAGTACCCACCTACCTATCTACAGTACCCACCCACCACCTGTGGTACCTAAACCACAGTACCCACCCACCTGTGGTACCCATCTTCCCTACCTACCTACCTACCTACCTACCTACCTACCTACCTACAGTACCTACCTACCTACCTACAGTACCTACCAACCTACCTACGTACAGTACATACCGACCTACAATACCTACCTACCTACAGTACCTACCAACCTACCTACATACTTTACCTACCAACCTACCTACATACAGTACCTACCTACCTACCTACCTACCTACCTACCCACCCACCTACCCACCCACCCACCCACCTACCCACAGCACCCACCCACCTGTGGTATCCACCTTCCCGACCCACCCACCCACAGTACCCACCCACCCACAATACCCACCCACCCACAGTACCCACCCACCACCCACCCACCCACCCACCCACCCACCCACCCACCCACCCACCCACCCACCAACAGCACCTGCCCAACCCACCCACCCACCCACCCACAGCACCCACCCACCCACCCACCCACCCACAGCACCCACCCACCCATCTGCACAGCACCCACCTGCCACCCACCCACCCACCCACAGCACCCACCACCCACAGCACCCACCCACCTGCCCACCCACAGTACCCACCCACCCATACCACAGTACCCACCCACCCACCCCCACCCACCCACCTGCCTGCCCACCCACCCACCCACCCACCCACACCCACCCACCCACAGTACCCACCAACCCCTGCCACCCACCCACCCACCCACCCACCCACCCCCCACAAACCCACCTACCCACAGAACCCACGAACCCACCCACCCACCCACCTGCCCACCCACCCACCCCCACCCACCCACAGCACCCACCCACCCACATACCCACCAACAGTACCCACCACCCACCCACCTACCCACCCACCCACCCACCCACCCACCCACCCACCCACAGTACCCACCCACCCATCCACAGTACCCACCACTTACCCACCCACCCACAGCACCCACCCACCCACCCCACCCACCCACCCACCCACCCACCCACCCACAGTACCCTGCCACCCATCCACAGTACCCACCCACCCATCTACAGTACCCACCCACCCACCCACCCACCCACCCACCCACCCACCCACAGTACCCACCTGCCCACCCACCAACAGTACCCACCCACCCACCCACAGTACCCACCTACCCACCCACACCACCTACCTACCTACCCACCTGTGGCACCTAACCACAGCACCCACCCACCCACCCACCCACCCACCTGCCACCCACCCACCCACAGTACCCACCCACCCACCCACAGTACCCACCACCCATCTGCAGCACCCACCCACTACCCACCCACCCACCCACAGTACCCACCTACCCACAGTACCCACCTACCTGCCTACCCACAGTACCCACCAACAGTACCAACCTACCTACCTACCTACCCACACCCACCTACCTACCTACAGTACCCACCCACCTACCTACCTACCTACCTACCTACCCACAGTACCCACCAACCTACCCACGCACAGACCCTGCCTACCTACCTGCCACCTGCCTGCCTGCCTGCCCCACCAACAGTACCACCAACAGTACCCACCCACCCACCCACCCACCCACCCACCCACCCATCCACAGTACCCACCCACCCACCCACCCACCCACCCACCCACCCACAGCACCCACCTGCCACCCATCCACAGCACCCACCTACCTACCCCCACCCACCCACCCACCCACCTGCCACCCACCCACCTACCACCCACCCACAGCACCCACCCACCCCCGACCCCACCCACAGCACCCACCCACAGCACCCACCCACCCACCCACCCTGCCCCACCCACCCACCCACCCACCCACCCACCCACAGCACCCACCCACCCACCCACAGTACCCACCCACCCACCTGCACCACCCACCCACAGCACCCACCCACCCACCTGCACCACCCACCCACCCACCTGCACCCACCCACCTGCCCCACCCACCCACCCACAGTACCCACCCACCCACCTGCGGTACCCTGCCCCACCCACCACGCACCCACCCACCCACCCACCCACCCACCCACCCACCCACCCACCTGCCCACCCACCCACCCACCCACCCACCCACCCCCACCCACCCACCCACCCACCCACCCACCCCAGCACCCACCCACCCACCCACAGTACCCACCCACCCACCCACAGCACCCACCCACCTACCCACCCACCCACCCACCCCCCACCCACAGCACCCCCACCTACCCATCCACAGTACCATCCCACCCATCCCACCCTCACAGTACCCACCTACCCACAATACCCACCCACCCACCCACAGTACCCACCTACCCACCTACCCCTGCCTACCCACCACCTGCCTACCCACGGTGCCTGCCTACCTGCGGTACCCACCACCTGCGGCACCCACCCACAGTACCCACCACCTGCGGTACCCACCCACCCACAGCACCCACCCACCCACCCACCCACAGTACCCCACCCACCCACCTGCACCACCCACCTACAGTACCCACCCACCCACCTGCGGTACCCACCACCACAGTACCCACCTACCCACCTGCGGTACCCACCTACCCACCTACCCACAGTACCCACCCACCTGCGCCTGCCCACCCACCCACCTGCGGCACCCACAGTGCCTACCCCACCTACCTGCGGTACCCACCTGCGTACCCACCCACCTGCCACCCACCTGCGGTACCCACCCACCCACCGGCACCCACCACCCACCACCACCTGCCACCTACCCCCCACTCACCCACCTACCTACAGTACCTACCTACCTACCTGCGGTACCTACCTACCTACCTGCGGTACCTACCTAACTCAGTTGTCTTGCTTTGTTTGTACAGCTACGTTTTTGAGACGTAGTAACGTTAGTGTAGATTTTATTGACGTTTTTTATATGTTGCAGTTCTAACTGTGTGAATCCAGTAAACATGTGCCTCACAGTAACTTGTGTTGAAATTCAGGTCAGGCTCCAAACACCTGCATCATTGTTTTATGTTGTGTTTCTGTGACACCACAAAATTGCTATTGGACTTGGCTCACAAAACATTTATGCTGCTGGCTAGGCATTGTCATTGTGGAGCTATAGCACATAATTGGACCCTTTGTTGCTAGGTGTAAGCTACAAAGAGAATACCGTCAAAGCCTCACTGTTTTATTCACATAGGGTTAGCACCTATATATCTCTACTGAGTATACACACACACACACACACACACACACACACACACACACACACACACACACACACACACACACACACACACACACACACTCTGAGACGTGGTTTGATATTGATGAAATTCTAGTGCATATTTTATACTACATTTACATTTTCGTTTTGTTTGAATAATTTTGAGAAAGGTTTGAATATTATGATAGTTTTTTTATTAAATATTAAGACCATTTTAAACTGAATTTTGAATAGTAATATAATGGCCATGCATATTTTCCATTAATTAAATGTTGGAACAAGATGGTGGGCACACAGAGAATGTTAATGTCAATTTCTCTAAATCCTGTTCCCCAGTCCTGCACACAGAGGATAGCAGAGGAAAATGGCTGCCGTCTGAGACTGACATGTAATAATGACCCTCGGAAACAAAGCTACTGTTCGATTTAGTTCTGTAACTTACTCTTTTTTTTTTTGTGATTGACATGGCATGCCAACTGTTGTCTCCGCGCTAGTGCTTAGCATTTGCATGCCTACTTTTTTACCAGCCAATCAAATGTGCTCTCTCTGTGTAATACAACACAAAACCAGTCGCCCAGACAGAAACAAACTTCCACTGTTTTCACCATGGTTACTAATACTAATGTTATACAGCAGAGGTCGAAGGAGCACAGGATGGGATTCTATCATCTGTTTCTTAGCAGGGTTGAGCGAACCTCATGTTTTTATCTCTTGTGGTTGAAACAAGCTGTTATTTTAACCCTCAGAGCATCCTTTAGAGCACAAAAAAGACCCACATACTAATGGCATACAGTATGTAATTGTGTTCAGACTATCACTTAAAGGGATATTCCGCCACTTTTCAACCTCATATTCTTAGTCTCCAGCACCAAGCCAATGTTTACATATGTGAAAAGAGCACATTTCTATGATCTGTGGTTAAAAATATGTGAAGAAGGTCATAAAATAGTGCTTCTCTGAGACATCGCAGGGTATGATTTAAATGTTTTTTTTTAAACGGTGATTTTCAAAACCTGCAATGAGTTTCTAGCCCAAAGGGGGCCATTTTCTTACTCCTCACATCGTCGCTAATCTCATAGTGGTTGAAAATAAAATAAATATTTAAAATGTTTTTACTTTTGATGTCATTGGGTAGAACTTTTTTTACTTTGTATATTTGTTTCTACAACATGTAGAAATGTGTCATTTTCACATACGTTGACACTTGTATTGTGCTGGAGATAATGAAAATTAGGTTGAAAAGTGGTGGAGTTGCCCTTTTAAGAGTAGAGGAAGGAGCCCCCTATTCATTTGTCTGAGGAAACCATGTCATGAATTATTTAGCATGACCTATTTGATGGATTCCAGAGAGCAGTGTTCCTCCGGTACGATATGGGCGTCCGCACTCCCCTTCAATATCCAATGTGTGATCGTCCAATGTGTGATGGTCCCATGTGTGATGGTCCCATGTGTGATGGTCCCATGTGTGATGGTCCCATGTGTGATGGTCCAATGTGTGATGGTCCCATGTGTGATGGTCCAATGTGTGATGGTCCCATGTGTGATGGTCCCATGTGTGATGGTCCAATGTGTGATGGTCCCATGTTTCATGAGCTGAAATAAAAGATCCCAGAAATGTTCCATATGCACACAAAAAAAAACTTACATTTCGGTCATTTAGTGCACAATTTTGTTTACATCCCTGTTATTGAGCATTTCTCCTTTGCCAAGACGATCCATCCACCGGACAGGTGTGGCATATCAAGAAGCAGATTAAAGCATGATTCTTACACAGGTGCATTTTATTGATGGCAAGTTGAAAGCAAAGAGATACCGTCACGAGATCCTGAGGCCCATTGTCGTGCCATTCTGCCACTGTCACCTCATGTTTCAGCATGCACAGCCCCATGTCGCAAGGATCTGTACACCATTCCTGGAAGCTGAAACTGTCCCAGTTCTTCCATCGCCTGCATACTCATCAGACATTACACCCATTGAGCATGTTTGGGATGCTCTGGATCGACGTGTACGACAGCGCGTTCCTGTTCCTGACAATATCCAGCAACTTTACACAGCCATTGAAGAGGAGTGGGACAACAGCCTGATCAACTCTATGTGGTGGAGATGTGTCGTGCTGCATAAGGCAAATGGTGGACACACCAGATACCGACTGCTTTTCTGATCCATGCCCCTACTGTTTTTAAGGTTATCTGCATATCTGTATTCCCATTCATGTGAAATCCACAGATTAGAGCCTAATGAATGAATGATGTCCTTATATGAACTGTAACTCAGTAAAATCTTTGAAGTTGCTGAGAGAGAGAGAGAGAGAGAGAGAGAGAGAGAGAGAGAGAGAGAGAGAGAGAGAGAGAGAGAGAGAGAGAGAGAGAGAGAGAGAGAGAGAGAGAGAGAGAGAGAGAGAGAGAGAGAGAGAGAGAGAGAGAGAGAGGGTTTTTTTTCCTCTTCAGTCACCATTGCCAGATATGGCCAATGTGTTGTGCAATTGGTTGCTGTCTGACTCTGTACTGATGTCCTTGAAATGGAATAGAGATCAATCAGAAGGCCTGATGTATTGGGTAAAATGAGGCACTACTGAATGCCGAGTCTTTCCCCCGGAAACATGTACCTTGATTACCAGCATTGAGATTTCAAATCAGATAAGAGCTTGTTGATTCTTGGGGATGAGAATCTTCTCTCACACCTTAGAATGCTGATAGCAGCAGGTATGTTTTCCATCCAGCTTCAGATGAATGACAACGTCTCCAAAAGAATCCAGCTCATCACACACTTTAATTGGCAGTAGCTCATAAGTGGAGATATCTGAGGACATGCAATGGCTTTGATTATCCTGGAGATAGCACTTGAATTTTTTAAAATCAGTGTAGTAATGAGCAATTCAAAGTCAATTTGCTTGATTAATTTGTATGCCTTAGTTGACTCAGATCATTTTTGGCTTTTCTAAGATAAAAGCTCTCTCTCTCTCACACACACACACACACACACACACACACACACACACACACACACACACACACACACACACACACACACACACACACACACACACACACACACACACACACACACACACACACACACACACACACACACACACACACACACAAGTGCTGTAGGTTTTTTTCTGTGCTCTTTATGCTCTGTTTGAGATTTCTACCTGGGACATGTTTTCCAACTCCTTATAGTTAAGCGCAGGAAACAAGCGCAGGAAATGTGGTAATTAACTACAATGACCAGAATCCATTGAGCCCACAGCTGCCTGTTCTCATTGGTTCTTGCCAGGAAAACCTGTGGGGCAGACAGACAGACAGACAGACAGACAGACAGACAGGCAGGCAGATAGACAGGCAGACAGACAGACACTGAGGGGAGGAGAGAGAGAGATACACCAGAGGGATAGAGAGCGGTTGCTTGGGTTACTCTCCCCAACAATACATCTAATTGATTGATAGTTGTTTATTGAGGAGTCAAAGTATGCCTTATCTACTTTGAAAAACCACTGAAATAGTGATTTCATCAGACAGCAGGCAACTAGCCAGCTAGGCTAGCCTACTAGCCTGAAGGATGTCTCTTTGGGGAGTACAGAGATAGATGGCTGGCTGGCTGCTAAATGCCTAACCAGATAGATGATGACTTGGAATAAAAGTAATCGACAACTGAAATATTTATATACACAACTGAAATATTTTATATACACAACTGAAATATTTTATATACACAACTGAAATATATACACAACTGAAATATTTATATATATATATATATACTGTGAAAGCAACATAAGCCAGGGACTTGCTACAGTGTAACCCTCAAGGGTTTAGGCCAGAAACATGATCTCTCTCCCTCAGATTGATCACCTACTCAACTCTCTGTCGTCCGGGCCCTGACTGGCCCCTGCCTGGCCCCTGACTGACCCCTGCCTGGCCCCTGACTGGCCCCTGACTGGCCCCTGCCTGGCCCCTGACTGACCCATGACTCAACAGTATAATATATTGTCTGTATTTCCTTCATACATCATGTAACACACTCATACTGCAGCTAGTGTCTAACACTGCTAATTGTGTCCCGATGCTTTTGCCTTCAGTACTTTAGCCTAAAGTTAAGTCAATGCAATCATTTCCTTGTTTCAGATATTAGAATGAAAATCATTGTGTCTATTGACTTTTTTTGGGCCCAATTATGTTTGACATTTTTTCCCTGTTATTGCTGTGGGTATATGTGTTGCTTTTTGGCTCCCTTTGGACGGATGTCAACACATTTACCCACAGCTAAATCCAGACTATAGGAGCTATAATTGCCATTTTTAGTGTGGCGAAATAAAGGTACTTGAAACCCAGGGCTAAAATGAGGTGATTTTCTTTTTTATTGACCATCTTTTCACAGAAACGTTTTTAGTTGCTGACAGTAGAGGCTTTCATAATGGCAACCGTTTCCAGAGCTGTTGAACTTTTCTCTCTGGTTATTATCACACATACTCAGAATTCAATGTTACAGCAAAAAGTGGCCAATTGTCATACTTGAGTAAAAGTAATAGATCGTGACTGAAGTAAAAATACTACTTGAGTAAAAGTAATAGATAATGACTTAGTAAAATACTACTTGAGTAAAAGGAATAGATAATGACTGAAGTAAGTTAGTCACCCAGTAAAATACTACTTGTGTAAAAGTATTTGGTTTTAAACATCCTTCAGTATCAGTATAAAGTATAGTATAAAGTATAGAGTATAAAGTATAGAGTATAAAGTATAGAGTATAAAGTATATAAGAGTATAGAGTATAAAGTATAGAGTATAAAGTATATAAAGTATAGAGTACAAAGTATAGAGTATAAAGTATAGAGCCCAGATCTCAATTCCATTGAGCACGTCTGGGACCTGTTGGATCAGAGGGTGAGGGCTAGGCCCATTTCCCCCCAGAAATGTCTGGGAACTTGCAGGTGTCTTGGTGGAAGAGTGGGGTAACATCTCACAGCAAGAACTGCCAAATCTGGTGCAGTCCATGAGGAGGAGATGCACTGCAGTACTTAATGCAGCTGGTGGCCACACCAGATACTGACTGTTACTTTTGATTTTGACCTCCCCCCTTGATCAAGGACACATTATTCAATTTCTGTTATACACTGTACAAGTTCCACAGACATGTGACTACCTCAGCTGTTGAATCTTGTTATGTTCATACAAATATTTACACATGTTAAGTTTGCTGAAAATAAACGCAGCTGACAGTGAGAGGACGTTTATTTTTTTGCCGAGTTTATTAAGGAAACCAGACTGCACAATTTTTGTGTTATTTTATTTATTTACGGATAGCCAGGAGCACTCTTCAACACTCAGACATAATTTACAAAATAATTATTTCTGTTTAGTGAGTCCTCCAGGTCAGAGGCAGTAGGGATAACCAGGGATGTTCTCTTGAGTGTGTGAACTTGACCATTTCCTGTCCTGCTAAACATTCGAAATGTAAGGAGTACTTTTGGGTGTCAGACAACATGTATGGAGTAAAAAGTACATTATTTTCTTTATTTTCGTGAAGTGAAACTAAAAGTTGTCAAAAATATAAATGGTAAGGTACAGATACCCCCAGAAATGACTTAAGTACTACTTTAAAGTATGTTTACTTAAGTACCTTACACCACTGCTACTCATTCCAGTGAATTTAAACTTTAAAATATATATATATTCTCAAATCAAATATAATTGCGCCACGCGTGCTTGACTCTGAGTGCTTTTCTGGCTAGTTTTTTGGAATGCATATGAAACATTACATTGCAAGAATGTTGATTTCAACATACTTTTTGCCCTGTGTGCTATTTGATTTAATGTTATTTTCCACATGGCACGTATTCATTTCATGTTAGTGTGTTCTGAGAATTGGCTCTTTTGTCTGCATTTCACAGGATACGCACAATGGACACACCTGACGATGTAATATCAGTAAGCCTGGCTAGTGTCGTTCATCCCTAAGTGTTTTTCAAGAGTTCTGAAAGAGTTCTGGAAGAGAGACTCAATTAGAACTCTGGAGAACACAACAAAGAAAGAGACGCCTGGAGAGGACAAGGCAAAGGAAAAGGCTTGAAGATCTGCTTGTTTGAAATGCTTGAAGATCCGTAAAAGAAATGTAACATGTTTCATTCAGTTTGGTTATGATTTCATAACTTTCCTCAAAAGAAATGTACATCTCATTTTCCGAGTCTTTCTTTGGCACTCAATGAAAGATGGAATGTTATGAACTGTTTTGGTTTCGTGACTGATGTTCGTGCCTGTTTGTTTCCTAGACATAAGAAATTGGATTTTGCTGGTTGGTTGTCTCATATTAATCTGAACCAAGCTGTCGCATGCATGATTATGAGGCAGGAGGACCAGACATCCAAAACATTTTCGTCACTCTGTTGTTAATCTGTTTCTAACCCAATGACAACGGTTATTCACCTGGTCTGTAAGCATTTGAAGATTATGAATAGTAAGATCCAGGTCACCTTAACCTCGGCATAGTATACACTAATTGAGTTGGTTGAGTGTGTACACTACAGTAGATCTAATTTCATTGCGGCTGAACTGAGACTGTTTTAGAGCATTCAATTCAATCCGGAGGGATAGAAGGAAACATAATTCTAAAGGTTTGGTTTATCTATTTCATGGTAACGTGCTGTTCCACTGACTGCATATCAAGGCGATGCTTACTGGAACATCAAGCAGCACAACTGTAATGGACTGCTGGGTGGCTCTGATAGACGTGCTTATTCAAATGCTATCATTCCCTGTGAAAAAAACCCGATATAAGACACTACGAGTCAAATATCTATATGTGCACTATATCGTCCCAAAATAATAATGCAATGTAACTATACACCTCCCCCCCATCACTATTAAACACCACACTGTCGTCCCTAGGACAGACTGTGGCTGCATTGGGCTTTGAGAGTACATGGCACACAGTGACTGCCTGCTTTTCTCTCTCATCAGTGTTTCCTCCCCTCTGCTGTTTGAAGCTCCACTAGGCTGAGACGCGTTTGATCATTAACGGCAGGTTGTGAAGTCAGACAGGCGGGGAGGAAGTCATGCGTTCCAATTTTCACGGGTGCTTTTCTGGGAGTGAAGTAGGCTTTGTTTTTTACTCAGTACTCCAACTCCGTTAGTGAGTCCAGGACAGACTGGACCAACTTGACCCAGTTTTGAGCTTGTGTGTGATGTTGTCACTTGGCTCTCCTGTGAAGGTGGCTGCAGGTGGCAGCATCACTACAACCCACAGGGATATCAAACCCCTCCACTCAGGGAGGGGAGTTTGTCATGTCAGCAGTGTTCCACCATTCTCCCCTGACAGTCCCCCTGTTTTAGTGCTCCTCTCTCCCACCTCGTCTCATCGTCAAAGAACATTGAGCAATAAACTTAGAATATGCTCATGTACGTGATTTTTCTAGATTGTTATCATTGCTGTGCTGTTGCTGAATACATTCTGTACTGTATGCCAAGTCTGGGCCAAGAACAATTTCCCTCTGACAGAAAAACCAAACGTATCTGATTTCACAGTAGCTCCGGAGTCCTGCTTGCAGACTGAATAGTGTCGGGTAAAATGAATAGAATGGAAAGACTGTAACAGAGGGATGTTTTAATTAGCCCTTTTGTCTTTTCCTCTGACCTCTACATGTTCTCTGAACAATGCTGAGACAGAAACCAGAACACACCAACGTAACTCCACACCCGGTTTTTGTGTGTGTCTCCGAGGCATGCTTTGACAAATTCCCACTAATGGTTTCCTGATAATGAGGCCTCCTGGAGAATTGAGGTCTGAACTCAACTCAGCCCTGTGGAAAGGTCACAGCAGCTGCAGTGATGGCAGGTTGCATACAGGCCGTGGGGCCACTGCCAGAGGACTGATCGGTGAGAGAGGGATGACGGAGAGAAGAAGAAACAAAGTCAGTGTTGTCAGATAACAGAAGTTAAAAGTCTTTTTTAGGTACATAGTATATACAGTTGAAGTCGGAAGTTTGCATACACTCAGGTTGGAGTCATTACAACTAGTTTTTCAACCACTCCACAAATGGACCAACTGTAGTTTTGGAAAGTCGGTTAGGACATCTACTTTGTGCACGACACAAGTCATTTTTCCAACAATTGTTTACAGACAGATTATTTCACTTATAATTCACTGTACCAAATCCAGTGGGTCAGAAGTTTACACACACTAAGTTGACTGTGCCTTTAAACAGCATGGAAAATTCCAGAAAAGGATATCATGGCTTTAGAAGCTTCTGATAAGCTAATTGACATCATTAAGTAAATTGGAGGTGTACCTGTGGATGTATTTCAAGGCCTACCTTCAAACTCATTGCCTCTTTGCTTGACATCATGGGGAAATCAAAAGAAATCAGCCAAGACCTCAGAAAAAAAGTTGTAGACCTCCACAAGTCTGATTCATCCTTGGGAGCAATTTCCAAACGCCTGAAGGTACCACGTTCATCTGTACAAACAATAGTAAGCAAGTATAAACACCATGGGACCACGCAGCCGTCATACCGCTTAGGAAGGAGATGAACGTACTTTGGCGCGAAAAGTACAACAGCAAAGGACCTTGTGAAGATGCTGGAGGAAATAGGTACAAAGTATCTATATCCAAGGTAAAACCAGACCTATATCGACAACCTGGAAGGCCACTCGGCAAGGAAGAAGCCACTGTTCCAAAACCGCCACAAAAAAGCCAGACTGTGGTTTGCAACTGCACATGGGGACAAAGATCGTACTTTTTGGAGAAATGTCCTCTGGCCTGATGAAACAAAAATAGAACTGTTTGGCCATAATGACCATCATTATGTTAAGGGGGAAAAGGGGGAGGTTTGCAAGCCGAAGAACACCATCCCAACCGTGAAGCATGGGAGTGGCAGCATCATGTTGTGGGGGTGCTGCGCTGCAGGAGAGACTGGTGCACTTCACAAAATAGATGGCATCATGAGGACAGAAAATTATGGACATAAATTGAAGCAACATCTCAAGACATCTGTCAGGAAGTTAAAGCTTGGTCGCAAATGGGTCTTCCAAATGGACAATGACCCCAAGCATACTTCCAAAGTTGTGGAGAAATGGCTTAAGGACAACAAAGTCAAGGTATTGGAGTAGCCATCACAAAGCCCTGACCTCAATCCTACAGAAAATTTGTGGACAGAACTGATAAAGCGTGTTCGAGCAAGGAGGCCTACAAACCTGACTCAGTTACACCAGCTTTGTCAGAAGGAATGGGCCAAAATTCACCCAATTTATTGTGGCTACCCTAAAGGTTTAACCCAAGTTAGACAATTTAAAGGCAATGCTACCAAATACTAATTGAGTGTATGTAAACTTCTGACCCACTGGGAATGTGATGAAAGACATAAAATTAATCATTCTCTAGTTAGTTAGTTTAGTTTTGGAATTGTTAGTTAGATTACTTGTTGGTTATCACTGCATTGTCTGAACTAGAAGCACAAGCATTTCGCTACACTCGCATTAACATCTGCTAACCATGTGTATGTGACAAATAAAATTTGATTTGATGTACTATTATTCTGACATTTCACACTCTTAAAATAAAGTGGTGATCCTATCTGACCTAAGAAAGGGAATTTTTAAAATCAAATTTTATTTTTTATTATTATTAAATGTCAGGAATTGTGAAAAACTGAGTTTAAATGTATTTGGCTGAGGTGTATGTAAACTTCTGACTTCAACTGTACATCTGTTGTCATTGAGGTGATGGAATATGCAGGATTCTGTAATACACATTGGTATGACCTGTATTGGCCTACATTTTCATCCTCCATTTTGTCAATTTATCCAGTGCTGGAAATAGATGACAGATGCTGAATAAGGACAGTATTGTTTGTGAATAGCTACACAATAATGATGTGAACCTGTCTTTCATAATGTTGACTCATACCTTGTATAATTTCCTCGTCTTTGAGTCTGGTGGGGATATTTTTATTTATTTATTTAACATTTATTTAAAATCCCATTGCCTGTACACAAATCATACAAATTTACAACATTTACAAATACAAAGCAAAAAATATACACAATATTTATATACTGTATCCAAACCCTTGCCAAGGCTGATCTGATTAATTACTACGCAGCCAACCAACAGTCCCAGTCACAATGTGCCCATAGGTTTGTTAATAGCGCCAAATGGTTTTATGGTGAAAATGTTCAGTTGCAGAGACAAGAGAGAAGTGATTCTATTTCCATGCTCATGAACGAAAAATACCCAATTTTTCACATTGTGGAAAATCCTCAACGAAAATAGGGCAAATAATGAGATTGTGAAGGACACAGGCGCGGTGTAAATTGTATAGCCAGTGCCTCGACTAGTGTCTGCATTATAATTCTATGGCACTTGGGAGAGGAGCGTGCAGGCCACTCCAGCCACTTGTGAGGGCTGTCTCATGGGGAATCTAATGTGTTTGGAGAGGATCTCCATTATCTCCAGGGGGGTGGGAGGCTGAGGTGGCCTGTGGAGCAGTCCTCTGGATAGGGCTACCATCCTCTCAGTTCCCCCTCCACTCAGCACTACCTCATACATCATTACAGGTGCTCCTCACAAAAGCCTCTCATCCAGCCCTGAGTGGGAGCCAACCTGCACACTAAATGAAGATGGCTGGTTTAACACATCAAAGCAATTTGGGCCGAAATAGTTCCTCATCATTCAGATCAAATACAATTTTATTTGTCACATGCTTAGTAAACAACAGGTGTAGACTAACAGTGAAATGCTGACTTAGGGGCCCTTCCCAACAGTACAGAGAGAAAAATATAGGAACAATTATAACACAAGGATAAATACACAATGAGTAATGATAACTTGGCTATATACACTGGGTACCAGTACTGAGTCGATGTAAAGGTGTATGAGGTAATTGAGGTAGATACAGTATGTACATATAGTGTCTAGGCAACAGGATAGATAAGAAACATTTGCCAATATTTTTTTTTTTAAGGGTCAATGCCGATTGGTTAACTATTTAACTAACTATTTATCAGTCTTATGTATTGGGGGGAGGGGGAGGTAGAAGCTGTTCCGGGTCCTGTTGATTCCAGGCATGGTGCATCGGTACCGCTTGCAGTGTGGTAGCAAAGAGAACAGTCCATGACTTGGGTGGCTGGAGTTTTTGATAATTATTTTGGGGCACCGCCTGGTATAGAGGTCCTGGTTGGCAGGGAGCTCGGCCCCAGTGACGTACTGGGCCGTACACACTACTTTCTGTAGTGCCTTGCGGTCAGATGCCAAGCAGTTACTATACCTTTCGGTGATGCAGACAGTCAAGATGCTCTCAATGGTGCAGCTGTCAACCTTTTTGGGATATGAAGGCCCATGGCAAATATTTCCAGCCTCCTGAGGTGGAAGAGGAGTTGTCTTCTTCACGACTGTGTTGGTGTGTGCAGACCATTCCTTAGTGACACTGAGGACCTTGAACATTTCGACTTGCTCCATTACAGCCCGTCGATGAGGATGGGGGAATGCTCGGCCTTCCATTTCCTGTAGTCTACGATCAGCTCCTTTGTCTTGCTGACATTGAGGAAGAGGTTGTTGTCATATCATCACACTGCCAGGTCACTTACCTCCTCCCTATACACCGTTTCATCAGGCCTATCACCGTCGTATCATCAGCAAACTTAATGATGGTGTTGGTCGTGTGCGGTCACACAGTCGTGGGTGAACGGAGAGTACAGGAGGGGACTAAGCACACACCCCTGATGGGCCCCCCATGTTGAGGGTCAGAGTGGTGGATGTGTTGTTACCTACCCTCACCACCTAGGAGTGGCCCGTCAGGAGGCCCAGGATCAAGTTGCAGACAGAGGTGTTCAGTACCAGGGTCCTGAGCTTAGTGATGAGCTTGGAGGGCACTATGGTGTTGAGAGAGCAGTGTGCAATGCAATAGAGCTTGTGTCATTTGAGGATCTGTTGAGGTCGTATGTGAATTGGAGTGGGTCCAGGGTGTCTGGGATGATGGTGTTGATGTGAGCCTTTTAAAAGCATTTCATGGCTATAGATGTGAGTGCTACGGGGCGATAGTCATTTAGACAGGTTCCCTTGGTGTTCTTTGGCACAGGGACTATGGTGGTCTGCTTGAAACATGTATATATTACAGGCTGGTTCAGGGAGAGGTTGATAATGTCAGTGTAGGCACTTGCCAGCTGGTCTGCGAATGCTCTGTGTACGCGTCCTGGTAATCTGGCTGGCCCTGCGGCCTTGTGAATGGTAACCTGTTTAAAGGTTTTACTTCCATCGGTTAGATCACACATTCGTGCGGAACAGCTGCTCTCATGCATGGGTCAGTGTTGTTTGCCTCGAAGTGAGCATAGAGGACATTTAGCTCGTCTGGTAGGCTTGCGTGACTGGGAGGTTTGTGGCAGGGTTACCATTTTTAATCCTTGATAGATTACATGCACTGCCACATCCGACTAGCGTCACAGACGGCGTAATGGGGTTTGATCTTAGTCCTGGTTTTTTTCACCTTTATTTAATTAACCAGGTAGGCCAGTTGAGAACAAGTTCTCATTTACAACTGTGACCTGGCCAAGATAAAGCAAAACAGTGAGAGGAAAAACAACAACACACATAAACAAACATACAGTCAACAACACAAAATTAAAAATAATAATATAATCTTAATCCTGTATTGACACTGCCTGTTTGATGGCTCAGTGTATATGTATAACTGTAATTGTGCTACAGTAGTAGGAGCTAGCGAAAACTACTGGAAACAAGATTTCTTTCACTCAAATCAGGTCAGTTTTGTTTTGCATTTGATGAAGTAGACAGGGAAAACTAAAAGAGAGGGCTTAGTAATCACGCTGGTCCACCCAAGTTACCCCTGAGGCTGTGCTCAGGTCTGCCACAGCTGGGCTGCTTACATCCTTCCAAACTCACGGCTCTCTGAAAGGTAAAAATACTCTATCCTATCTCCAAGAACCTTTGCAAAAGGTCAAATAGATAGAATTGCTTAAGGCACACCTGAGCATCTGTGGGGGGATTAGAGATATCTGAGCCTGAAGTTTAGTACAGAGAAAAACTGTCTTGAATCATCAAAAGGAATTATTGAAACACTGAAATGAAAATAACATGTAGTGAGAAGGGAGAGAAACTTTTACTGCCACTCGGTAATCAATCAGTGAAATGCCATACATGTTTATTGAGTTCTCACCTTGAAGTAGCAGCTTTAGCTCAATTAAATGCACTTTTACCAGTCTGTCAGTTACATGACTCACTAGGCTCCAACAAAGACACTCTCTGTTATTCTGGTTCCCTAGCCAGCCTGCTATGTGTCTCTCTGTCTGTCTAGCCAGGCTACCTCTGTTCTTCCAGAGACTACCGCCAGTTTGAGTGCCTGAGGGCACATCACAGCTCAGTTGATCCACAGCAAATCCTCAGGTACCCTCTACCTCTACCCACTGGTCTCTTTCTATTTTGAGCTCTCTGCACCATAACCTGTCTTCCTCTCCTCCCCCTCTTTCTTTCTCCTTCCTCACATCCACTTTCCTGCACTATCCCTTGTTTCCTGGCAGGCTGCCCACTTCCACATCCTCGTCCACATCATTTTCATCTTCCATGTCCTCTTCCTCATATTCTTCCTCTTCCACATCCTCTTCCTCTTCTACTTCCACATCCTCTTCCTCTTCCACATCATTTTCCTATTCCACACCATCTTCTTCTTCCACATCCTCTTCCTCATCCTCTTCCTCCCTGGTGCATGTTCTCCCTTTTTTCCATCTACCCTTTTCTCCAGTCATTTCCCTGTTGGACTAGCTCCTAACTCTCCCCACCCCTGTTGGGCTAGCTCCTAACTCTCCCCACCCCTGTTGGGCTAGCTCCTAACTCTCCCCACCCCTTTTGGACTAGCTCCTAACTCTCCCCACCCCTGTTGGACTAGCTCCTAACTCTCCCCACCCCTGTTGGACTAGCTCCCAACTCTCCCCATCATGGCTCCCCACCCCTGTTGGACTAGCTCCTAACTCTCCCCACCCCTGTTGGACTAGCTCCTAACTCTCCCCACCCCTGTTGGGCTAGCTCCTAACTCTCCCCACCCCTGTTGGGCTAGCTCCTAACTCTCCCCACCCCTGTTGGGCTAGCTCCTAACTCTCCCCACCCCTGTTGGGTTAGCTCCTAACTCTCCCCACCCCTGTTGGGCTAGCTCCCAACTCTCCCCACCCCTGTTGGTCTAGCTCCCAACTCTCCCCATCATGGCTCCCCACCCCTGTTGGGCTAGCTCCTAACTCTCCCCACCCCTGTTGGGCTAGCTCCTAACTCTCCCCACCCCTGTTGGGCTAGCTCCTAACTCTCCCCACCCCTGTTGGGCTAGCTCCTAACTCTCCCCACCCCTGTTGGGCTAGCTCCTAACTCTCCCCACCCCTGTTGGGCTAGCTCCTAACTCTCCCCACCCCTGTTGGGCTAGCTCCCAACTCTCCCCACCCCTGTTGGGCTAGCTCCCAACTCTCCCCATCATGGCTCCCCACCCATGTTGGGCTAGCTCCTAACTCTTCCCACCCATGTTGGGCTAGCTCCCAACTCTCCCCATCATGGCTCCCCACCCATGTTGGGCTAGCTCCTAACTCTTCCCACCCCTGTTGGACTAGCTCCTAACTCTCCCCACCCCTGTTGGGCTAGCTCCTAACTCTCCCCACCATGGCTCCCCACCCTCCAAGCAGCTACAATTAAACCATCAGGACCTACAGGTGTCTGTCCTCAGCCAGGCATTGTGTGTCTGAATCACTGCTGGTATCACAGCTCTGGTCACAGTCACAACACCCTTTCAAATCCCTTTGTTTACAGGCAGATTAGGGCAGTGAGAGGTTTGCCCAATGTGGATTTAGGGATTAGTTTAAATGGAGTATGTGGATTGCTGCTGCCATGGTGAGCTCAGAAGATAGTTTTTTCTCTTCATCTGGCACTGACTGGGGCCTGTGCCCAGATATGATGTTCCCTTTCCCTTATTGAACTGTATCTTCAATCCCTCTGTTGTTTACGTGCCACTTTCTGTGGAGGTGTGAGCATGTTCTCTCTCTCTCTCTCTGTCTCTCTCTCTCTCTCTCTCTCTCTCTCTCTCTCTCTCTCTCTCTCTCTCTCTGTCTCTCTCTCTGTCTCTCTGTGTCTCTCTCTCTCTCTCTGTCTCTCTGTCTCTCTGTCTCTCTCTCTCTCTCTCTCTCTCTCTCTGTCTCTCTGTCTCTCTGTCTCTCTCTCTCTCTCTCTCTCTGTCTCTCTGTCTCTCTGTCTCTCTGTCTCTCTCTCTCTCTCTCTCTCTCTCTGTCTCTCTCTCTCTCTTAAGCAAAACAGACACATAGTCACACACAAGTTTTAAAAGGATTAATGAGTCAATTAAGTCTCCGCTTCTTATCCAGATGCATGAACTGTTTTCAAGTCCCCATGTTTACATTCATAATTATGTGCTGGTATGATGTGTGTTCTTGTAATTGAGAGTAGACTGGCTTGAGGATCAATTTGTCCTAGAATCGTTGTGGTTAACAGGGCTCAAGTAATTATTGTGGGTTATTCCATTCAGTCCTTGTCTCTTGCTTAGGTTCCCCGATAGCAATTGAACTTAGGTTTAAATCAAATCAAATCAAATTTTATTTGGCACATACACACTCGCAGATGTTAATGCGAGTGTAGCGAAATGCTTGTGCTTCTAGTTCCGACACCGCAGTAATAACCAACGAGTAATCTAACCTAACAATTTCACAACAACTACCTTATAACCACAAGTGTAAAGGGATGAAGAATTTGTACATAGAGATATATGAATGAGTGATGGTACAGAACGGCATAGGCAAGATGCAGTAGGTGGTATCGAGTACAGTATATACATATGAGATGAGTAATGTAGGGTATGTAAACATTATATTAAGTGGCATTGTTTAAAGTGGCTAGTGACACATTTCTTACATCAATTTTTCCATTATTAAAGTGGCTGGAGTTGAGTCAGTATGTTGGCAGCAGCCACTCAATGTTAGTGGTGGCTGTTTAACAGTCTGATGGCCTTGAGATAGAAGCTGTTTTTCAGTCTCTCAGTCCCTGCTTTGATGCACCTGTACTGACCTCGCCTTCTGGATGATAGTGGGGTGAACAGGCAGTGGCTCGGGTGGCTGTTGTCCTTGATGATCTTTATGGCCTTCCTGTGACATCGGGTGATGTAGGTGTCCTGGAGGGCAGGTAGTTTGCCCCCAGTGAAGTGTTGTGCTGACCTCATTACCCTCTGGAGAGCCTTACGGTTGTCGGTGGAGCAGTTGCCGTACCAGGCGGTGATACAGCCCGACAGGATGCTCTCGATTGTGCATCTGTAAAAGTTTGTGAGTGCTTTTGGTGACAAGCCAAATTTCTTCAGCCTCCTGAGGTTGAAGAGGCGCTGCTGCGCCTTCTTCACCACACTGTCTGTATGGGTGGACCAATTCCGTTTGTCCGTGATGTGTATGCCGAGGAACTTAAAACTTACTACCTTCTCCACTACTGTCCCATCGATGTGGATAGGGAGATGCTCCCTCTGCTGTTTCCTGAAGTCCACAATCATCTCCTTTGTTTTGTTGATGTTGAGTGTGAGGTTATTTTCCTGACACCACACTCTGAGGAACCTCACCTCCTCCCTGTAGGCCGTCTCGTCATTGTTGGTAATCAAGCCTACCACTGTAGTGTCGTCTCGTCGTTGTTGGTAATCAAGCCTACCACTGTAGTGTCGTCTCGTCGTTGTTGGTAATCAAGCCTACCACTGTAGTGTCGTCTCGTCGTTGTTGGTAATCAAGCCTACCACTGTAGTGTCGTCTCGTCGTTGTTGGTAATCAAGCCTACCACTGTAGTGTCGTCTCGTCGTTGTTGGTAATCAAGCCTACCACTGTAGTGTCGTCTCGTCGTTGTTGGTAATCAAGCCTACCACTGTAGTGTCGTCTCGTCGTTGTTGGTAATCAAGCCTACCACTGTAGTGTCGTCTCGTCGTTGTTGGTAATCAAGCCTACCACTGTAGTGTCGTCTCGTCGTTGTTGGTAATCAAGCCTACCACTGTAGTGTCGTCTCGTCGTTGTTGGTAATCGCCTACCACTGTAGTGTCGCCTCGTCGTTGTTGGTAATCAAGCCTACCACTGTAGTGTCGTCTCGTCGTTGTTGGTAATCAAGCCTACCACTGTAGTGTCGTCTCGTCGTTGTTGGTAATCAAGCCTACCACTGTAGTGTCGTCTCGTCGTTGTTGGTAATCAAGCCTACCACTGTAGTGTCGTCTCGTCGTTGTTGGTAATCAAGCCTACCACTGTAGTGTCGTCTCGTCGTTGTTGGTAATCAAGACTACCACTTAGGAGTATTTTTAGCATTGCGTCTTTCCTACAACAGCCAACAATATAACACACGTTTCGCAAAACACCACTCAGAGAGAACAGTCGCTAAGTGTGACGTTGGTACATGGGTCAATACTGATAGGATGGAAAGAAAGGCAGGGCTGCTCTTGGAATCAGCTTTCTCAATTCCAATCACCTTTAAAATTCTAATTATTTCACAATACTGATGACGTACCAGCTCCTAGAGAGATATTACCACCTACGGCTGCAAATATTGAGGAGGCTTATTCTAATGCTTACGGTAGCGGCGTGTGGGTAAAATCACTGGGGAAGCCAAGCCAGAAAGAAAATAGCCTTAATAGCCGTAACCAATGTGTTGTGATAATTGCGTTGTTTGCTCTATAACTTGCTAGTTCATATCCCTTCCCACCGTGATATATACCTCTAAGTCCGAGACAGTAAGAAGACACAATGGCAGAATAACACCTGTGTTTCATCACAAAACCGGAGAGAAACATCTCTCCGATGAATTCCACAAAACATATCGCATGTGACAAACAGGTACATGACCTACAGCATGGTCAAGAAAGTTAATGTTTTAGACATTTTCGTACTACTAAACTATTGATTTAGAACCATGGAGCGATAGGCAAGTCGCTAGTGACAAACAGGTACATGACCTACAGCATGGTCAAGAAAGTTAATGTTTTAGACATTTTCATACTACTAAACTATTGATTTAGAACCATGGAGCGATAGGCAAGTCGCAAGTGACGAAGAAAACAGGAGGTGACTTCAATGTTCCAGCACCATTTCAACTTTAACATTTCAACATCATCAACTCACCTATGCTTCTAATACAGTGACAACTAAAAGATACCCAAAAACTATTTAGTCCAATCAACGTAAGCTAAATATGATATGGCTGTCCATGGTACTGATTTCTGTGTGTGTGTGTGTGTGTGTGTGTGTGTGTGTGTGTGTGTGTGTGTGTGTGTGTGTGTGTGTGTGTGTGTGTGTGTGTGTGTGTGTGTGTGTGTGTGTGTGTGTGTGTGTGTGTGTGTGCTCGCAAGAATAAAAAAACATGTTGACTCACCTCACCTCACCTCACTCACTTAGAAAGAAACACCAATGACATCCTCTCTTTCATGTTGCCGAGGCTAACTGTCTAAAATGCCTGCTCGCTAACCTAACTTCCTTTCATGGGCAATAATGAACCAGCTAGTTAACATTTGCCTACTACATCTAGCTACATATTGAACTTCCATCCTCTTAGGCAAGAATCGCCATCAGTCCAAATCCCTCTCTCAATTCATGTCTAATTTAACAAAGGGACAATTTTAGCTAGCTAGCTGGCCACTGGAGGAAAGCACCACAGCGAGATGCAACAATTCCTGTTTTTTCTGTCAATCATGTTTGGTTTTGATGTGATGTGATTGGTGTGAAGCCAAATCCAAACTGGCTTCCCTTTTTCTCCTTCTTCTTTTAAAAAAATTTGGTGCGCCAGAACCAATCACGGTTGAGCTCGTTCAGATTAGCGCAACACTGATTGGCTATTATTTTATATATGTTTTATGAAGAAAGGACAAATCCTGGCTGGCTTCCCTTGCATTCAATGTCATGTGCGGCAACAACGTCATACTTTTTCGACCAGAGCAGCATCAGATATATGGGCTACACATATAGAGACAGAGGGGAGCTGTTTCGTTCGCTCGGGTGCTTTGTCCGGTGAAATACGTTCAGCATCTTTGAAGGAAAATTATAAAAACAAAGAGACAAAATATATATTTTCTAATTATTGTTTTCTTTGCAAACTGAACAATAAAAATGAACATGATTTGGCCTGTCATTACGCACGTTAGGCTACACATCATAACATATATTGAGGCAAATTACAGATGGTAGCCTACAGGTAGCAAAATATAACCCAATTTATAGAACATTACATTTTTTCATAAGAATGAAATCGGCATATTGTAGTCTATTTACACTGAGTGCAAGAAACATAAAGAACACCTGCTCTTTCCATGACATAGACTGACCAGGTGAAAGCTATGCTCCTTATTTATGTCACTTCATAAATCCACTTCAATCAGTGTAGATGAAGGCGAGGATACAGGTTAAAGAAGGATTTTTATGTCTCAAGACATATGTATGTGTGCCAATCAGAGGGTGAATGGGAAAGACATTGTATGGTAGTAGGTGTCAACGCTTTGTGACAAAAACTGCAGGGTTATTTCACGCTCAACAGTTTCCTGTGTGTATCAAGAACGGTCCACCACCCAAAGGACATCCAGCCAGCTTCACACAACTGTGGAAAGCATTTGAGTCAACATGGTCCAGCATCCCTGTGGAACGTTTTCGACACCTTGTAGAGTCCCTGCCCTGATGAATTGAGGCTCTTCTGAGGGAAAAGGGGGTGCAACTCAACATTAGAACGGTGTTCCTAATGTTTTGTCCACTCAAATGTATATTTTAATGCAGTCATCTCAGGTTTCATTTGAAGCACTTGTTTGTATCAATTGCAAAGACATTGACAACTTTGTATTTGTGGTAGTCAACTTTGTTGTAAAATTATGGGCAGTCACAGAGAGACGGATATACCATGTGATTCTATGTTCTGCGTGTAATGTGATGCGGGTGGGGGGCATCTAATGACGCACTTACCTGTTAGCCGGTGGATTACGAGTGTTTTGTAGTGCAACGTTAATAACGATGGTTTTGGGGAAAAACTCTGAGATTTAACGATGTTCCTACGAAGGTTCTTACGATGAACTTAGCCTTAAGATGCTTTTGGGAAACCGGGTCCAGGTTGAAAGCTCTTTAATGAGAACCCTTAGTGCACTTCATCTTGATAATTGCTACAATACCTCATACAGCTTCACGTATCCCTGCCTTTGATGCTTTTCATTCGGCTCTAACCTCTCCTCCATAATGCTGTTTCATCACTCTCTCTCTACCCCGAGGCTCCACCATGAGTCTCTCCTGGCTCTCAAACTGATCTTTGACAATCCAACATGGATCCTTTCGTCCTATTGAACACACTCCCACCCCTCCTTAATCTGTGACCACAAGCAAGGTTGGCTGGAGTCATAGTACATGAGAGAGACCTACATAAAAGAAACGGGCTTTTATTTGTCATCATGACTCTCTCCTTGTCTATTGTTGAGTGGGTTATTATTGTCGGTACAGATGAGCGCCAGTGTTTACCACTTCACACGATGAGGCCTTTGTGAGTATAAGTACTGCTGGTAATCAATGGCCAGAGCGGAGATTCCTCTTGATTATGTAAACACTTCAAATAAAACCTTATTAAATGTATGGATCTGCCCGCAGCAACAAGCACAGTCAGTGGAATTAAAGATATGCTCTGGAAATTTCGTGACTTCTAAATACTTTGAAACCTCCCCGCTTTAGGCTGGATGTGTCAATGCATAGTATATACAGTGGGGCAAAAAAAGTATTTAGTCAGCCACCAATTGTGCAAGTTCTCCCACTTAAAAAGACCGGTGTCTTTTATACTGATAACAAGTTCAAACAGGTGCCATTAATACAGGTAACGAGTGGAGGACAGAGGAGCCTCTTAAAGAAGAAGTTACAGGTCTTTGAGAGCCAGAAATCTTGCTTGTTTGTAGGTGACCAAATACTTATTTTCCAGCATAATTTGCAAATAAATTCATTAAAAATCCTACAATGTGAATTTCTGGATTTTTTTTCTCATTTTGTCTGTCATAGTTGAAGTGTACCTATGATGAAAATTACAGGCCTCTCTCATCTTTTTAAGTGGGAGAACTTGCACAATTGGTGGCTGACTAAATACTTTTTTGCCCCACTGTACATGCATAATCTATTAACAGAATTACTGTTTTACCTCAATTGACCACAAAATCCCATGTTTTCTCTGGAAGCTGTGCTGCGCCATTTTCCCCTGAACTTTCCCCCACGTGGGCCAGCCCCGTAGCAATTTAAGTTCTAGCCAATGAGCTTCAGCCCCTCTCCATTTGATTTACAGCTAGCAAGATGCACACACAGCAGAGCGAGAGAATGAGCAATGACGTGGTGCACATATCTGCACAGGTAGTGAAATGTTCGGGGACCACTTTTGGCTCGTGAGCGCTTCTTTCAGAGTTACTGGCTAAAAAGAGTACACAAGTACCGGATAATCTCTTTAAGGGCTTCCACAATTTTAAAGTACCAACTCACTCCGAGGGTCCTTAGTTCTAAAAGTACCGGAGAATCTCTTTAAGACGAAATATTCAAAAGCTTCCTATGCAAAGCTGTTATCAATAGATTTGTCCTTGTTTCCTGGAAACATTTGTAACTACAAAAAAGGTTGAGAGAAAATACGTGTTTTTTTCATACACTGCTTATCGGTTGTTAAAGTGTAACAAGGACAACTTAATAACAATCTTTCCAACGTATGTCTGTGAGCTTCAAACAAAAGTGCTTTTGTTCTATTATTTTGTGCAATTCACTTGAACCTGTTGCTGTGTGAACAATTTAAGGTGGATCAAAAAAAGGAATCTTACTGTTTTGTTCTAACAGAAGTCTACTATTTACAAAAGAGATGCATTATGTACTACCTGCTCTTTGAGGCCCTAATTTCCTGCTGCTCAGTAGCTGGTGGTGATGGAGGCCCTGGCTGGTTTCTGGCTGGGGTAGCACAGCCTCAGCCTAACAGACAGATGCAGAGTGGGCTGGTGTCAATGTGGAGCGTCTGGAAGGATGCCTCCTCCCTCCAGTAGAGCCTTCTAGCTATGATTCTCTCTCTTCACTATGTTAGTCAGAAAATAACTTACTCACCAAGTGATAATGAGCCTGAGACATGGTGAGGATCCCCAGTCCTCGTCCCTCCTGTTGAGACTGCCTGCTCGCTGTGTGTGTGGGGGGTAGAGTGTGTTCTGACTGTGTTTTGACAGTGTAGTCAGTCAGGTGTTGATAAGTGTCTGTATATATCTTTAACCTCAGCAGGATATGTGGAATGAGACAACTAAATCAATCCCCATGGGGCTCTCATTCTGTCGACATGACTTCTCCAAAATAGACGTGCACTGTTAAATGCTTGTATGGTATATTTCTTTCCATTTCTTCAGAAACAGTTTGACTCTCACAGGCAGAATAAGGGATTATATCTCATTGTGTAGGAGGATAGGTACTGAAGTTAAGAACCTTACCTAAGACAACACAGTTCAGTGCAGCATGATCTTAGTATTTTAGAAAGTGAACACTTTACTTCGGTGTGTCTGTTTTCATGCTCTCTCTCTCTCTCTCTCTCTCTCTCTCTCTCTCTCTCTCTCTCTCTCTCGCGCGCGCGCTCTCTCGCGCTCTCTCTCTCTCTCCACCCCTCCCTCGCTGTCACCCCTAACAGGTGAGAGCTTTGACCTGAGCCAATCCCCTAAGAGCAGCAGCGCCAGTCACCGTGGAGATGGACATGGATGAGCGTCCGCACCGCTCCCTAACCCGGGGCCGTTGCAGGAAGGACCTCCACCATGCCACCGCGTCCCTGCAGCCGGAGGAGTGCCGCGTGGCCACCCAGAAGTCCTACAGCTCCAGTGAGACACTCAAGGCCTATGACCGCGACACGCACCTGCACTACGGGGGCTGTGTGGCTGAGCTGGTGCGCCACGAACACCAGGAGTACGTCCGACAAGGTGAGCTCCACGTCTCTGTTTCTGTGTCTGTCTCCCACTGACCTGGGATTGTTTCTCATACATTCACAGGGTCTTCCTATTAGCCGCTTGTCGGGACTACTTTCCCTTCCGCAGAGTGTGTCTTTGATGATGGTTCACTAAAGGGAACCTCCCACGGTCTAAGTAATGATACTGGTCTCTCTTTAAATCACCTACACTTCCACAAACTCCAAACACCAGACTTACCTGGTCATCTGCAGTACTGTAGGATTTCACTCTACACAAGACTTACCTGGTCATCTGTAGTACTGTAGGACTTCACTCTACACAAGACTTACAGTGCCTTGCGAAAGTATTCGGCCCCCTTGAACTTTGCGACCTTTTGCCACATTTCAGGCTTCAAACATAAAGATATAAAACTGTATTTTTTTGTGAAGAATCAACAACAAGTGGGACACAATCATGAAGTGGAACGACATTTATTGGATATTTCAAACAAATCAAAAACTGAAAAATTGGGCGTGCAAAATTATTCAGCCCCCTTAAGTTAATACTTTGTAGCACCACCTTTTGCTGCGATTACAGCTGTAAATCGCTTGGGGTATGTCTCTATCAGTTTTGCACATCGAGAGACTAACATTTTTTCCCATTCCTCCTTGCAAAACAGCTCGAGCTCAGTGAGGTTGGATGGAGAGCATTTGTGAACAGCAGTTTTCAGTTCTTTCCACAGATTCTCGATTGGATTCAGGTCTGGACTTTGACTTGGCCATTCAAACACCTGGATATGTTTATTTTTGAACCATTCCATTGTAGATTTTGCTTTATGTTTTGGATCATTGTCTTGTTGGAAGACAAATCTCCGTCCCAGTCTCAGGTCTTTTGCAGACTCCATCAGGTTTTCTTCCAGAATGGTCCTGTATTTGGCTCCATCCATCTTCCTATCAATTTTAACCATCTTCCCTGTCCCTGCTGAAAAAAGCAGGCCCAAACCATGATGCTGCTGCCACCACCATGTTTGACAGTGGGGATGGTGTGTTCAGGGTGATGAGCTGTGTTGCTTTTACGCCAAACATAACGTTTTGCATTGTTGCCAAAAAGTTCAATTTTGGTTTCATCTGACCAGAGCACCTTCTTCCACATGTTTGGTGTGTCTCCCAGGTGGCTTGTGGAAAACTTTAAACTACACTTTTTATGGATATCTTTAAGAAATGGCTTTCTTCTTGCCACTCTTCCATAAAGGCCAGATTTGAGCAATATACAACTGATTGTTGTCCTATGGACAGAGTCTCCCACCTCAGCTGTAGATCTCTGTAGTTCATCCAGAGTGATCATGGGCCTCTTGGCTGCATCTCTGATCAGTCTTCTCCTTGTATGAGCTGAAAGTTTAGAGGGACGGCCAGGTCTTGGTAGATTTGCAGTGGTCTGATACTCCTTCCATTTCAATATTATCGCTTGCACAGTGCTCCTTGGGATGTTTAAAGCTTGGGAAATCTTTTTGTATCCAAATCCGGCTTTAAACTTCTTCACAACAGTATCTCGGACCTGCCTGGTGTGTTCCTTGTTCTTCATGATGCTCTCTGCACTTTTAACGGACCTCTGAGACTATCACAGTGCAGGTGCATTTATACGGAGACTTGATTACACACAGGTGGATTGCATTTATCATCATTAATCATTTAGGTCAACATTGAATCATTCAGAGATCCTCACTGAACTTCTGGAGAGAGTTTGCTGCACTGAAAGTAAAGGGGCTGAATAATTTTGCACGGCCAATTTTTCAGTTTTTGATTTGTTAAAAAAGTTTGAAATATCCAATAAATGTCGTTCCACTTCATGATTGTGTCCCACTTGTTGTTGATTCTTCACAAAAAAATACAGTTTTATATCTTTATGTTTGAAGCCTGAAATGTGGCAAAAGGTCGTAAAGTTCAAGGGGGCCGAATACTTTCGCACGGCACTGTACCTGGTCATCTGTAGTACTGTAGGATTTCACTCTACCCAAGACCTACCTGGTCATCTGCAGTACTGTAGGATTTCACTCTACACAATACTTACCTGGTCATCTGTAGTACTGTATGATTTCACTCTACACAAGACTTACCTGGTCATCTGTAGTATTGTAGGATTTCACTCTACACAAGACTTACCTGGTCATCTGTAGTACTGTAGGATTTCACTCTACACAAGATTTACCTGGTCATCTGTAGTACTGTGGGATTTCACTCTACACAAGACTTACCTGGTCATCTGTAGTACTGTAGGATTTCACTCTACACAAGACTTACCTGGTCATCTGTAGTACTGTAGGATTTCACTCTACACAAGACTTACCTGGTCATCTGTAGTACTGTAGGATTTCACTCTACACAAGACTTACCTGGTCATCTGTAGTACTGTAGGATTTCACTCTACACTAGGATGATCTGTTTTTTTGGGGGGAAAGGGAAGTGATAGTGTGGAGGTTTAGGTTATTTCCAGTTAACAGCGCCAGTCCAACATTGCTTTGGGTGTCCACACGTTATGGATTATTCATTCTTCCTTCACGGGGCTGGACAAGCAATGACCCTTAACTCAGAATATTCAGTAGCTCACTGCACCCTTTTCTTATTCAATTCCACAGGATACTGAACCCATGTGAAAACAACAACCAAAGGCTTTTAACATTCCCGGCAGTCTGTCAATTAAAAACTGGGTGACAGATGCTGCTTAGATCGGATCCATACTAAAGCCCATCAATATTCATTTGAGCATGAAACCGAAATGACAGGTTGGGCTGCTACGTTGTAAAACGGGTTGTTTTTTCTATGCCAGTGGTCACCAAGGCTTTCCTAGTCAATCACCAAACGTTTCTTTAAAAAAGCTCAACGTTAAAGCCTTCCATTACTATTTTTATTATTATTTGAACACCGTTTGTGGTAGGTTGATTTAGCTGCCCTGCGGGACGGTTAGTCGGAGTGTTCCCAATTGAAACCGTTTCATGTGTCTAGAGGTACAAACTCCGCCTACCCGGTGGGCCCAGAGAGGAAGTTAAGTGCACCTGTAGCCCGTCCGCTGGCCAATCAGGTAGCTCAGATCACATGGTCTGCAGCTTCCACAAGCCCACAGCGAAGTTGACAGTTGATAGTCGACTCTACTGTGTGAGATTTCAAAACTTTAAAAACCATGACTGGAGAGAGAATGCCAACGAATACAGCAAAGAGATGCTGTTTTTAGGAGTGAGTTCATGTTTAAGATCTTTATTAGAAAATAAAAGGGGGAGCCGCACACTCTAGGAGCTCAGATGCAAAAAATGTCATATCCAACCTTTCGACAGCCAAGTCGTCTTCATCAGGGTCTAAGTTTTCATTCAGCACTGTCAACACTTCATTCAATACTTTTAGAAGCCATAAAACGCGCTCCCCCTATCCACTCGCACTACCAAGTGTATTGATAGACTTGCGTTGTTATTAGCGGTTTGTCTTTCTAATATATCATGTTCTCTCGGAACGATAGAAATGCAAATGGAGGAGGTGTTGCCATGTAGCCTAGTGGTTAGAGCGTTGGACTAGTAACCGGAAGGTTGCAAGTTCAAACCCCTGAGCTGACAAGGTACAAATCTGTCGTTCTGCCCCTGAACAAGGCAGTTAACTCACTGTTCCTAGGCCGTCATTGAAAATAAGAATTTGTTCTTAACTGACTTGCCTAAAGGTAAAATAAATAAATAAATGTATGTCCAGAGTCATATTCCTGTCAGTCTGAGAGAGGACCTCATGTCAGATGACATAGAAGTAATATGGCTATCTGCCCCAACTAAAGATTATTCTCCGAGGAAGTTGCTATAGACCACCAAGTGCTAACAGTCAGTATTTGGACGACATGTGTGAAATGTTGGATAATGTATGTGATGTCAATAGAGAGGTATATTTTCTGGGTGACCAAAATATTGACTGGTTGTCATCAAGATGCCCTTTCAAAAATAATCTCTGAGCTGTAACCAGGGCCTGTAATCTGGTTCAAGTCATCAGTCAACCTACCCCGGTATTTGCAAAAACAACGGGAACGCAATCATCCACTTGTATTGATCACAATCTGCTCTAAAGCAGTATCCACACCCATCGGATGTAGTGGTCATTATACAGTACAATAGACATTATCTAAAAAAAAAATTGTTTTTTAAATAATAATAATTCCAAAGATCATTGCAATGATTCCTATGTTGAATATGTAAAACTATGTGTTGGTCTGATGTGTGTAATGAGGAACATCTGGACGCTGCACATATCAGTAACTGCTTCTTCCAGATCTGCATGCGCCCATCAAATCAAATCCAATTTTATTTTATTTGTCACATGGTTAGCAGATGTTAATGCGAGTGTTTACGAAATGTTTGTGCTTCTAGTTCCGACGGTGCAGTAATATCTAAGGAGTAATCTAAGAATTACCCAACAACTACCTAATAGACACAAATCTAAAGAGGTGAATGAGAATATGTACATGTAAGTATATGGATGAGTGATGGCCAAGCGGCATAGGCAAGGTGCAATAGATGGTATAAAATACAGTATGTACATGTGATATGAGTAAAGTAAGATACAGTATGTAAACATTATTAAACTGGCATTATTTTTAGTGGCATTGTATGAAGTGACTAGTGATCCATTTATTAAAGTGGCCAGTGATTGGGTCTCAATGTAGGCAGCAGCCTCTCTGAGTTAGTGATGGCTGTTTAGCAGTCTGATGGTCTTGAGATAGAAGCTGTTATTCAGTCTCTCGGTCCCAGCTTTGATGCAACTGTACTGACCTCGCCTTCTGGATGATAGCGGGGTGAACAGGCAGTGGCTCGGTGGTTGTTGTCCTTGATCTTTTGGCCTTTCTGTGACATCGGGTGCTGTAGGTATCATGGAGGGCAGGTTATGCGTTGTGCAGACCTCACCACCCTCTGGAGAGCCTTGCAGTTGAGGGCGGTGCAGTTGCCGTACCAGGCTGTACCGACAGGATACTCTCGATTGTTCATCTGTAAAAGTTTGTCAGGGTTCTGGGTGACAAGACACATTTCTTCAGCCTCCTGAAGCTGAAGAGGCGCTGTTGCGCCTTCTTCACCACACTGTCTGTGTGGGTGGACCAGTTTGTCAGTGATGGGTATGCAGAGGAACTGAAAACTTTCCAATTTCTACGCTGCTGTCCTTTCAATGTGGATAGGGGGGTACTCCCTCTGCTGTTTCCTGAAGTCCATGATCATCTCTTTTGTTTTGTTGTCGTTGAGTGAGAGGTTGTTTTTCTGACTCCACCCCCCCCCCTCCCTGCTGTCTCGTTGTTGTTGGTAATGAGGCCTACTACTGTTGTGTCGTCTGCAAACTTGATGATTGAGTTGGAGGCGTGCATGGTCACGCAATCGTGGGTGAACAGGGAGTACAGGAGAGGGCTGAGAACACACCCTTGTGGGGCCCCCGTATTGAGGGAGATGTTGTTTCCTATCTTCACCACCTGGGGGCGGCCCAACAGAAAGTCCAGGACCCAATTGCACAAGGCGGGGTTGAAACCCAGGGCCTCCAGCTTGATGATGAGCTTGGAGGGTACTATGGTGTTAAATTCTGAGCTGTAGTCAATGAACATCATTCTTACATAGGTATTCCGTCTGGGCCATCAGCCTTGCGAGGATTAACACGTTGTACTGGCATTTCGCTTGTTTAATTGCCTTTCAGAGGGAATAACTACACTGTTTATATTCAGTTTTGCGCAAATTCCACCATCCATCCACAGTTTCTGGTTTGGGTAGGTTTTAATAGTCACAGTGGGTACAACATCTCCAATGCACTTCTTTATAAACGCACTCACAGAGTCAGCATATAGGTTTATGTTGCTCTGAGGTTGACCGGAACATATTCTAGTCCGCGTGATCAAAACAATCTTGAAGCGTGGATTCCGATTGGTCGGACCAGCGTTGTTTCTCGTCACTGGTACATCCTGTTTGAGTTTCTGCCTATAAGATGGTAGAAGCAAGATGGCATCGTGGTCGGATTTGCCGAAGGGGGGGTGCTTTGTATGCATCGCGTAAGTTAGAGTAGCAGTGGTTGAGGTTATTGCACGTAGCGCAATCAATATGCTGGTACAATTTCGGTTGCCTTGTTCTCAAATTTGGTTTGTTAAAATCCCCAGCAACAATAAATGTATCCTCAGGATATATGGTTTCCAGTTTGCATATAGTCCAGTAAAGTTCCTTGGTGGCCATCTTGGTGTCTGTTTGAGGGGGAATGTACACAGCTGTGACTATAACTGACGAGAATTCTCTTGGTAGGTAAAATTGCCGGCATTTGATTGTAAGGAATTGTAGATCGGGTGAGCAGAAGGACTTGAGTTCCTGTATAAGTTGTTAAGACTACACCATGAGTCGTTAATCATGAAGCATACACCCCCGCCCTTCTTCCCAGAGAGGTTTATCTCTGTCGGCATGATGCATGGAGAATGCATGGTCAAGAGACTGGACATTTGCTAGTAGTATACTCGGGAGCGGTGAGCGATGTGCACATCTACGTAGCCTGACCAGGTGGCCACTTCGTCTGCCCCTTCTATGGCGCCATTGTTTTGGGTCAGCTACTGGAATTAGATCCAATGTCCTGGTTGTAATGTTGGTAAATTGACATTGCTCTTATATCCAATAGTTCTTCCCGGCTGTATGTAATACAACTTAAGATTTCCGCCGGTAAAAATGTAAGAAATAATACATTAAAAAACACAGTACTGCGTAGTTTCCTTAAGAACGCCAAGCGAGGCGACCATCTCTGTCGGTGCCATGGTACTAAGGCACCGAAACTGCCTGGTAGAACTGCCAAATCCCCATGGATAGATGATGAGTTGAAAAACTGTATAGCTGAGAGGGATGAGGCAAAGGGAATAGCAAATAAGTCTACCAACACAGCAGACTGGCAAACATACAGTAAATTGAGAAATCACGTAACTAAACAAAGAGAAGAAGAAAACATACTATGGAACAAAGATGAATGAGAGTTAAAAGCTCTGTAATACTTTAAATTAAATTCTAGGCAACAAAACAAAACTTGTCTCCATCCTTCATTGAGGCAGATGGCTTGTTCATAAGAAAACCCTTTGATATTGTCAACCATTTTAGTAACTTTTTTCTTGACAAGATTAGCAAACTTAGGTATGACATGCAAACAACAAATGCTGAGCCTTTGTATTAATGCATAATGGACCAAATAATGAAATACAAGCACTGTAGTGGAGACTTCCACAAAGTGGGAGTGGAAGAGGTGAAAGGATTGTTGCTATTTACCTGGATGGTAAATTGCTGAGCTTGGTAGCGGAATACAAATCCATTTAGCCTCATCTTCAATTTAACCCTAGAAGATGGTGTGTGCCCTCAGACATGGAGGGAGGAAAAGGTCATTCAGCTACACAATAATTGTAATTAATCTCTTCGTCGTCTGAGGAGGAGTAGGAAGGATTGGGCCAATATGCAGCGTGGTAAGTGTCCATGTTAATTTATTAGACTGAACACACAAAACAAAATAACAAAGTGAAAGGAAGAAACTAAACAGTCCTGTCTGGTGACACAAAACAGAAAACAACTACCCACAAATTACAGTGGGAACACAGGCTACCTAAGTATGGTTCTCAATCAGAGACAACGAACGACAGCTGCCTCTGATTGGGAACCATACCAGGCCAAACACATAGAAATACCAAACATAGAACAAAAACATAGAATGCCCACCCCAACTCACGCCTTGACCAAACTAAAACAGAGACATAAATCAGGAACTAAGGTCAGTACGTGACAATAATAGTGGCAGCAGGTTGCCTAGTGGTTAGATCAGTGGGACAATAGCCGAAAGGTTGCTGGTTCGAATCCCCAAGCTGACAAGGTGAAAATCTGTCGTTCTGCCCCTGAACAAGGCAGCTAACCCACTGTTCACTGGTTGCCTGTCAATGTAAATAAGAATTTGTTCTTAACTGGCTTGCCTAGTTAAATAAAGGTTAAATAAAAGTACAGAGCACCCTGTTAATGGTTCAAACAGCCAACCAATCAGCCTGCTACAAGTTCTTAGCAAACTTTTAGAAAAAAAATGTGTTTGATAAAATAAAAAGTTTTTTTTACAGAGAACAAATGAACAACATACTTTCAGCACGCGAATAGGGAAGGGCTCTCCACATGCCTGGCACTGACACAAATTAAGATGATTGGCTGAAAGAAATTGATAGATTGTGGGAGCTGTTTTGTTAGACGTCAGTGCAGCTTTCGATGTCATTGATCATAACCTATTGCTAAAAAAAAACATATGTGTTTTGGATTTGTATCCTCTGCCTTAATTATGATTGAGAGTTACCTATCTAATAGAAAACAGAGGGTTTTCGTTAATGGAAGCCTCTCTCATGCAAATTCAGTTGAGTGTGGTGTACCGCAGGGCATCCAGCTAGAGCCGTTAATGTTTTCTGTTTTTACAAATGACCTCCCACTGACCTTGAATAAAGCCTATGTGTATATGTACGCTGACGGCTCAACGGATTTTAAATAGAAGAAGTTTGGAACCACCAAGACTCTTCCGAGAGCTGGCCGCCCGGCCAAACTGCAGCACGCATCGCAATTATATGTTTTTTTAATGTTTAAATGTAACCTTTATTTAACCTCTTGCTCCTACCTGACACGCAGGCGTCCCATCTAGACATCTGGAAATGCAAATGCGCTACGCTAAATGCTAATAGTACTAGTTAAAACTCAAACCTTCATTAAAATACACATGCAGGGTATTGAATTAAAGCTACACTCGTTGTGAATCCAGGCAACAAGTCAGATTTTTAAAATGCTTTTCGGCGAAAGCATGAGAAGCTATTATCTGATAGCATGTAACACCCCAAAAGACCCGCAGGGGACGTAAACAAAATAATTAGCATAGTCGTCGCTACACAAACCGCACAAATAAAATATAAAACATTCATTACCTTTGACCATCTTCTTTGTTGGCACTCCTAGATGTCCCATAATCACTATTGGTTCTTTTTTTCGATTAAATAGGTCCATATATAGCCTAGATATCGATCTATGAAGACTGTGTGATAAATGGAAAAAAATAGCATTTCATAACGTAACGTCATTTTTTAAAATTCAAAAAGTCGACGATAAACTTTCACAAAACACTTCGAAATACTTTTGTAATGCAACTTTAGGTATTAGTACACGTTAATAAGCGATAAAATTCATCAGGAGGCGATGTCAATTCTATAGTTGTCTGTTTCGAAATAATGTCTTGGAGAGAGCTCGACCAAAACATCCGGTCGGAGACCGGAGGGAATCGATTCCCTTGATTCGGTTAGACCAAGAATCAATTGCGAATCAAATGACAAGACTCTAGACAACGTGTGGAAGCTGTAGGCACTGCAACCTCGACCTCATTTAATTCGATTCACTTTGAACAATTCCTTGAAGTCGCGGATGGATATTTTTTCCATTTTCAGTGATCAGATATTCCTGCACTTTTCGATGAAACGTACGTTCTGTTATAGTCACAGCCGTGATTTAACCAGTTTTATAAATGTCTGAGTGTTTTCTATCCACACATACTAATCATATGCATATACTATATTCCTGGCCTGAGTAGCAGGGCGCTGAAATGTTGCGCGATTTTTAACAGAATGTTCGAAAAAGTAGAGGGTCGACTTAACAGGTTAATGGAGACACATTTAATGGAGACACATTTAATGGAGACACATTTAATGGAGACACAATCATCTGAAAGATCAAATACATGTCTGTCTGACAGAACTGTTGAAAGACGTGTTACTGTAACGAGTTTCCTCCTCTTCTTCCGAAGAGGAGAGGCGAAACGGATCAGAGGACCAATACGCGGCGTGGTAATTTTCCATGGTACTTCTTTAATGCTTTAAGGTACACATGAACAAACTAACAAAACAAGAAAACGTGAAAACTCAAATTACAGTCCTATCTGGTGCACACACAGAGACAGGAAACAATCACCCACAAACACACAGTGAAACCCAGGCCACCTAAGTATGATTCTCAATCAGAGACAACTAATGACACCTGCCTCTGATTGAGAACCATACTAGGCCGAAACATCGAAATAACCAAAACATAGAAAAACAAACATAGACTACCCACCCAACTCACGCCCTGACCATACTAACTAAACACAAAACACAGAAAATAAAGGTCAGAACGTGACAGTACCCCCAAAGGTGCGGACTCCGGCCGCAAAACCTTGACCTATAGGGGAGGGTCTGGGTGGGCGTCTGTCCGCGGTGGCGGTTCTGGCATGGGACGCGGACCCCACTTCACGATTGTCTTTGTCCGCCTTATTGTCCGCCTCCGTGGCTTTCTCACCATGGCAACCCCTCTCAATGACCCCACTGGACAGAGGGGCAGCTCAGAGGGACAGAGGGGCAGGGAAGGGGCTCTGGACAGAGGGACAGGGGCTCTGGACAGAGGGACAGGGGCTCTGGCGCCTCTGGGCTGAGGGGCTCTGGCGCCTCTGGGCTGAGGGGCTCTGGCGCCTCTGGGCTGAGGGGCTCTGGCGCCTCTGGGCTGAGGGGCTCTGGCGCCTCTGGGCTGAGGGGCTCCGGCAGCGGCGCCGGACAGGCGGGACGCTCTGGCAGCGGCGCCGGACAGGCGGGAGGCTCCGGCAGCGGCGCCGGACAGGCGGGAGGCTCCGGCAGTGGCGCCGGACAGGCGGGAGGCTCCGGCAGCGGCGCCGGACAGGCGGGAGGCTCCGGCAGCGGCGCCGGACAGGCGGGACGCTCCGGCAGCGGCGCCGGACAGGCGGGACGCTCCGGCAGCGGCGCCGGACAGGCGGGAGGCTCCGGCAGCGGCGCCGGACAGGCGGGACGCTCCGGCAACGGCGCAGGACAGGCGGGGACGCTCCGGCAGTGGCGCCGGACAGGCGGGAGGCTCCGGCAGCGGCGCCGGACAGGCGGGAGGCTCCGGCAGCGGCGCCGGACAGGCGGGACGCTCCGGCAACGGCGCAGGACAGGCGGGAGGCTCCGGCAGTGGCGCCGGACAGGCGGGAGGCTCCGGCAGCGGCGCCGGACAGGCGGGAGGCTCCGGACAGGCGGGAGGCTCCGGCAGCGGCGCCGGACAGGCGGGAGGCTCCGGCAGCGGCGCCGGACAGGCGGGAGGCTCCGGCAGCGGCGCCGGACAGGCGGGAGGCTCCGGCAGCGGCGCCGGACAGGCGGGAGCACCTGCAGAGAGGAGACAGAGAGACAGCCTGGTGCGTGGAGCTGCTACAGGAGGCAGCGGCGCCGGACAGGCGGGACGCTCCAGCAGCGGCGCCGGACAGGCGGGACGCTCCGGCAGCGGCGCCAGACAGGCGGGACGCTCCGGCAGCGGCGCCAGACAGGCGGGACGCTCCAGCAGCGGCGCCGGACAGGCGGGAGGCTCCGGCAGTGGCGCCGGACAGGCGGGAGGCTCCGGCAGCGGCGCCGGACAGGCGGGAGGCTCCGGACAGGCGGGAGGCTCCGGCAGCGGCGCCGGACAGGCGGGAGGCTCCGGCAGCGGCGCCGGACAGGCGGGAGGCTCCGGCAGCGGCGCCGGACAGGCGGGACGCTCCGGCAGCGGCGCCGGACAGGCGGGAGCACCTGCAGGGAGGAGACTGAGAGACAGCCTGGTGCGTGGGGCTGCCACAGGAACTACCAGGCTGGGGAGACTTTCAGGAGGCTTGATGTTAGGAGGAGCCTGAAAGATCGGGCTGTGGGGGAGCACTGGAGCTCTGGTGCGCAACCTTGGCACCACTTCCCCAGGCTGGACAACTACTCGAGCCCGGACCCTCCAGAGTGCAGGCACAGGTTGAACCGGGCTGTGGGTAAGCACGGGAGATCTAGTGCTTACTACACGCACCTCTCCCCTAGGCTCCACTCCCACAGTTGCCCGGTACGAGCGGAGCGCAGGCAGAGAACGCACTGCACCCTCCCAGCGCCCCGGAGACACAGCACGCAGAGCCGGCGCAGGATAACCTGGACCAAGACTGCGTACCGGCGACCAGACCCGCTGAGCAGGCACCATACGCCCTGGCTCAATGCCCACACTCGCATGGCACTCTCGGGGGGCTGCCCTATAGCGCACCGGGCTATGGACACGCACTGGCGACACCGTGCGCTCAACCGCATAACACGGTGCCTGACCAGTAATGCGCTGCTTATCATAAGCACGAGGAGTGAGCTCAGGTCTGCTACCTGGCTTAGTACCACACCTCGTGTGCCCCCCCCAAAAAAAAAAAAAATTTGGGGCTGCCTCTCGTACCTGTCGCACTGCCGTGCTGGCTTCGCCAACCTCATTCTCCTGTAACCTTCCTTGCATTGCTCCATCGAATCCCAGGCGGGCTCCGGCACTCTCCCTGGGTTGACCGCCCACCTATCTATCTCCTCCCAAGTTGTGTAGTCCAGATTCAGCTCTGATGCTGGCCGCTGTTGTTGCTGCTGCTGCTGCTGTCGTCGCTGTCCTTTACCACGCCGCTTGGTCCGATTGTGGTGGGTGATTCTGTAACGAGTTTCCTCCTCTTCTTCCGAAGAGGAGAGGCGAAACGGATCAGAGGACCAATACGCGGCGTGGTAATTTTCCATGGTACTTCTTTAATGCTTTAAGGTACACATGAACAAACTAACAAAACAAGAAAAACGTGAAAACTCAAATTACAGTCCTATCTGGTGCATACACAGAGACAGGAAACAATCACCCACAAACACACAGTGAAACCCAGGCCACCTAAGTATGATTCTCAATCAGAGACAACTAATGACACCTGCCTCTGATTGAGAACCATACTAGGCCGAAACATCGAAATAACCAAAACATAGAAAAACAAACATAGACTACCCACCCAACTCACGCCCTGACCATACTAACTAAACACAAAACACAGAAAATAAAGGTCAGAACGTGACAGTTACCAAGATGGTTGAAAATGTAAAGGAGCAAACTGTAGCGTTAAAAGATGCACCTGTGCAGAGATACGATTGGCCACCCTGTAGTTAAATGCAGTGGTAGAAAAAGTACCCAATTGTCATACTTGAGTAAAAGTAAAGATACCTTAATAGAAAATAACTCAGGTAAAAGTGAAAGTCGCCCAGTAAAATACTATTTGAGTTCAAGTCTAAAAGTATTTGGTTTTAAATATCCTTAAGTATCAAAAGTAAATGTAATTACTAAAATGTACTTAAGTATCAAAAGTAAGAGTATAAATAATTTCAAATTCCTCATATTAAGCAAATCAGGTGGCACGATTTTCTTGTTTTTTAAATGTATGGGTAGCCAGGGGAATACTCCAACACTCAGACATAATTTACAAAAAAAAAGCATTTGAGTTAAAGTAAATGTGCCAGATCAGGTATTAGGGATGACCACGGATGTTCTCTTGATAAGTGTGTGAATTGGACCATTTTCTTGTCTTGCTAAGCATTCAAAATGTAACGAGTACTTTTGGGTGTCAGGGAAATGTCGGGATTAAAAGGTTTTCTTTAGGAATGTAGTGAAGTAAAAGTAAAAGTTGTCAAACTGATGGGGATCCATAACAAACCCCAGGAAGAGAAGCTGCTGTCTTGGCAGGAACTAATGGGGATCCATAACAAACCCCAGGAAGAGAAGCTGCTGTCTTGGCAGGAACTAATCGGGATCCATAACAAACCCCAGAAAGAGAAGCTGCTGTCTTGGCAGGAACTAATCGGGATCCATAACAAACCCCCAGGAAGAGGAGCTGCTGTCTTGGCAGGAACTAATCGGGATCCATAACAAACCCCAGAAAGAGAAGCTGCTGTCTTGGCAGGAACTAATCGGGATCCATAACAAACCCCAGGAAGAGGAGCTGCTGTCTTGGCAGGAACTAATCGGGATCCATAACAAACCCCAGAAAGAGGAGCTGCTGTCTTGGCAGGAACTAATGGGGATCCATAACAAACCCCAGGAAGAGAAGCTGATGTCTTGGCAGGAACTAATCGGGATCCATAACAAACCCCAGGAAGAGAAGCTGCTGTCTTGGCAGGAACTAATCGGGATCCATAACAAACCCCAGGAAGAGGAGCTGCTGTCTTGGCAGGAACTAATCGGGATCCATAACAAACCCCAGGAAGAGAAGCTGCTGTCTTGGCAGGAACTAATCGGGATCCATAATAAGTACAAAAACAAATACACAGTGGGTGCAGGTTTTATTGTGAAGTTTTCATTTGACTTTTTCACTTTGTAGGTATGGTGACACGACCTAAGCTTTTGCCTGTGGTTCTGAGATGGGTTTGATGTGGAATTAAGGCTGCACACAGAACTGCATCTCTCGCTCTCAGCATTATTCAGTGTGCCCTGTGAGAGGAACTCTGTTAGCGATCAAAGGAAGACAGGCATCATGCAGGATGGACTCTCTGGGTTGAATATGCAGCTCTGTAGAAACCCACTGAGGATACTAAACAGTCTGTCTCCCACACCTGAAGCCATGGCTCACCTTGTCCTCACCTCACTCAAACACCACACAGCACTTTACCATGGATAGAATTACCATGGATAGACTTTACCATGGATATAATTACCATGGATAGACTTTACCATGGATAGACATCACAATGGATAGACTTTACCATGGATAGACTTTTCCATGGATAGAATTACCATGGATAGACTTTACCATGGATAGACATCACAATGGATAGACTTTACCATGGATAGACTTTACCATGGATAGACTTTACCATGGATAGACTTTACCATGGATAGACTTTACCATGGATAGACTTTACCATGGATAGACTTTACCATGGATAGACTTTACCATGGATAGACTTTACCATGGATAGACTTTACCGTGGATAGACTTTACCGTGGATAGACTTTACCGTGGATAGACTTTACCGTGGATAGACTTTACCGTGGATAGACTTTACCATGGATAGACTTTACCAGGATAGACTTTACCAAGGATAGACTTTACCGTGGATAGACTTTACCGTGGATAGACTTTACCGTGGATAGACTTTACCGTGGATAGACTTTACCGTGGATAGACTTTACCGTGGATAGACTTTACCATGGATAGACTTTACCATGGATAGACTTTACCATGGATAGACTTTACCATGGATAGACTTTACCATGGATAGACTTTACCATGGATAGACTTTACCGTGGATAGACTTTACCGTGGATAGACTTTACCGTGGATAGACTTTACCGTGGATAGACTTTACCGTGGATAGACTTTACCGTGGATAGACTTTACCGTGGATAGACTTTACCGTGGATAGACTTTACCATGGATAGACTTTAACAAGGATAGACTTTACCGTGGATAGACTTTACCGTGGATAGACTTTACCGTGGATAGACTTTACCGTGGATAGACTTTACCAAGGATAGACTTTACCGTGGATAGACTTTACCGTGGATAGACTTTACCATGGATAGACTTTACCATGGATAGACTTTACCAAGGATAGACTTTACCGTGGATAGACTTTACCGTGGATAGACTTTACCATGGATAAACTTTACCATGGATAGACTTTACCGTGGATAGACTTTACCGTGGATAGACTTTACCATGGATAGCTAGTTGAGGTGTCACGTTATCAATATGATCTTATGATACCGAATTGAGGGCAAAAGAGTAGTGTTGAGTGATTAATTGACATTTTGGTTATTTTACTCTGTTAAACAACTAATTGATCAACATTTTTTTGGAGGGGGGGGGGGTGAACTCAGTGTGCAGTTTCTCTAGCGATATATTGGATCAAGCCTGAACTGTGTGACGTAGTAAGGAGTTGTAGTTTCCAACAGGCCAATATTCCACATAGTTTAGCGCAGAAAACGTGGTAATTAGGTACAATGACAATAATCCATTGTTCGCCTACTTGTCCCATTTAGTTTATTTTATGAGTGCTCCATAAGAAACAGAAGAATGCTCAATCGAGAGAGAGAGAGCAGTTGCTTTGGGAGGTATCTCTATTCCCTCCACCCTCCACCCTCTATTCCCACTCCCCTCCACCCTCTATTCCCTCTATTCCCTCCACCCTCTAGTCACTCTATTTCCTCCACCCTCTATTCTCCTCCACCCTCTATTCCCTCCACCCTCTATTCCCTCCACCCTCTATTCCCCCCACCCACTCCCCTCCACCCTCTATTCTCCTCCACCCTCTATTCCCTCCACCCTCTATTCCCTCCACCCTCTATTCTCTCCACCCTCTATTCCCTCCACCCACTCCCCTCCACCCTCTATTCCCTCCACCCTCTATTCTCCTCCACACTCTACTCCCTCTATTTCCTCCACCCTCTATTCTCCTCCACCCTCTATTCCCTCCACCCTCCACCCACTCCCCTACCCCCTCTATTCTCCTCCACCCTCTATTCCCTCCACCCTCCACCCACTCCCCTACCCCCTCTATTCGCCTCCACCCTCTATTCCCTCCACCCTCTATTCTCCTCCACCCTCTACTCCCTCTATTTCCTCCACCCTCTATTCCCTCTACCCTCCACCCACTCCCCTCAACCCTCTATTCCCTCCACCCTCTATTCCCTCCACCCTCTATTCCCTCCACCCTCTATTCCCTCCACCGTCTATTCCCTCCACCCTTTATTCCCTCCACCCACTCCCCTCCACCCTCTATTCCCTCCACCCTCTATTCCCTCCACCCTCTATTCCCTCCACCCTCTATTCCCTCCACCCTCTATTCCCTACACCCTCTATTCTCCTCCACCCTCTATTCTCCTCCACCCTCTTTTCTCCTCTACCCTCTACTCCGTCTATTCCCTCCACCCTCTATTCCCTCCACCCTCTATTCTCCTCCACCCTCTATTCTCCTCCACCCTCTATTCTCCTCCACCCTCTATTTCCTCCACCCTCTATTCGCCTCCACCCTCTATTCGCCTCCACCCTCTATTCCGTCCACCCACTCCCCTCCACCCTCTATTCCCTCCACCCTCTATTCCCTCCACCCTCTATTCCCTCCACCCTCTATTCTCCTCCACCCTCTACCCCTATATTCCCTCCACCCTCTATTCTCCTCCACCCTATATTCACTCTATTCTCCTCCACCCTCTACTCCCTCCACCCTCTATTCTCCTCCACCCTCTATTCCCTCTATTCCCTCCACCCTCTATTCCCTCTATTCCCTCCACCCTCTAGTTACTCTATTTCCTCCACCCTCTATTCTCCTCCACCCTCTATTCCCTCCACCCTCTATTCTCTCCACCCACTCCCCTCCACCCTCTATTCACTCTATTCTCCCCCACCCTCTTCTCCCTCTATTCCCTCCACCCTCTATTCTCCTCCACTCTCTATTCACTCGATTCCCTCCACCCTCTATTCCCTCCACCCACCCACTCTCCTCCACCCTCTTCTCCCTCTATTCCCTCCACCCACCCACTCTCCTCCACCCTCGATTTCCTCCACCTTCTATTCACCTATTTCCTGGCAGGTCACCGTGGAGAAAATGAGGACATGTACAGCTTGAACTCTGCAGTCAGTGTTCAGGGGTGTGTGTGGGCCCTGTGTCAACCACAGCCATATGGCGGAGGATTTCAGGTAGAGCAGGAGAGCCTCATAATGAACCAGGGCTGATGCACGCCTTCCCAGCCGCAGAAAGCCGAGCCAACCACTCCCTTAAGAGCAGTTTGGCTCCACACAACATCTGCTGTCATGTACTTCTGCTCCCTGGTTCAACCATTACCAAACACAGCTCTGCCCCAGAACACAGCGCCAATGTCGTTTAGCCTATTCTCATTTGGCCACATTGTTTGTTCTTGGCCTGTGTGTGTGTGTGTGTGTGTGTGTGTGTGTGTGTGTGTGTGTGTGTGTGTGTGTGTGTGTGTGTGTGTGTGTGTGTGTGTGTGCGTGTGCGTGTGTCCTATACATGTTCCAATCAAAATCCAGAACATCACAAAAACATGTCTAGAATACAAGATTGAGGGATATACAAACAACAAGATATGATCTAGATAGCGAAATAGAGCTGGGACAGACTGAGAGAGGAGTGGCGGAAGACACAGACATTAAACGTTGTGAGAATCCAGAGTGACTTCATTAGATGATTTGTCACCGAGATGGTAATTTTCATAGTCAAGAAGAGCATTTGTCCTCTTTGGCTTAAGGAGCTGTGTGCGGGCTGTGCAGGCTAAGATGGGATGCAGTATTGATGGTGTTGTGGCTGCTGGTGTGCTCTGTGTCTGGAAGAGACTGCTGGAATATAAATTAGCCTTCAGGGGGGAGGAGAGAGCTGGGGTGGGGGGAAGGGGGCTAAACAGCATGAGTGTGAGGAAATGGCGAACGGAGCAGTACACTAGGACAGATTTCCCAGAAATCCCAGGTCATGTCCGTACCACTGTGATCTGAAGACATGGCAGAGAGCAGGAGACATGCAGTCCAGTGTATTCGTATCCTGCCGTATCCACCTCAAAGCCTGTTCTGTACATTATGCACCGTGTAGGTTCAGTAGGCCATTGATTCATTTCAATGCTCACGGGTAATAGTAGCATTCAGCAATAACAGGGGATTGGATGGCGAGATGACATTTTGTAGGTCAGCGCGAGGGCTTTAGTGTGAGAGGGCTTCGGTGTGGTTTTAATACTGTAGCCCTTAGAGGCTGTGCACTGTGCAGCGCGAGCTTGATAATTCCATTAGTGACGTCACAATGCATTCTCAGCTCTAGTGCACAGATCGTGATCTTTCCTCCTTCTCTCTCCCCATGTACAGTCTGTATATATCACCTTAACCATTTAGTAACACCATTTATGCTCACTTGTCATTTCTAGCTCCCTTATCCTCTTTTTCCCCTGTTTCCCTGAGAGGGCAGAGTACGAGACAGACAGAGGAAGGGTTTCTTTCACTTTGAGGATGGCTGTGATGTGAATGTTGGGTTAAGGGTGGAAAGGTCAGTCGTTCGTTAGGTTATAGGGGAGGTTGGCTGCACCGTGTTCTGTTTCCATGGTAGACGCTAGGTCCGATTGACCGGAGACGTTATCTTGGTTTTCACACGGACATTTTACATAGAGACATACACTACCGTTCAAAAGTTTGGAGTCACTTAGAAATTTCCTTGTTTTTAAAAGAAAAGCACTTTTTTTTTTGTACGTCAAAATAACATAAAATTGATCAGAAATACAGTATAGACATGGTTAATATTGTAAATGACTATTGTAGATGCTGGCCTTCAAGGCAGAGTTCCTCTGTTCAGTGTCTGTGTTCTTTTGCCCATCTTAATCTTTTTCTTTCTTTTGGCCAGTCTGAGTTACAAGGACATTTCCAAGTGACCCCAAACTTTTGAACGTTAGGATACACGTGTACAGGTAACTGCCAAAATAAAGGAAACACCAACATACAGTGTGTTAATAAGGCGGTGGTCCAGAACAAGACAGAACTAGTGTCTGGACTAGGCTTGCAAAATTCCTGGAACTTTCAATAAAATTCACTGTTTTTCCCAAAATCCAAGTTGGAGTATCATGAGAATCATGAGGGAATAAGCAGGAAATCCGGGAGACTCCAACCAGGATTTCTGGAAATTTCCCTGAATGTTTAAATATCTAGAACTGTATTGGAGGGACGCGAGCGACACCATTCTTCCATAATTTGGTGTTTGGTTGATTGTGATGGAACAATCAGTCTCAGGCACCATTCCAGAATCTCCCATAAGTATTAAATTGGGTTGAGGTCTGGTGACTGAGACTGCCATGGCATATGGTTTACATAGTTTTTCCATGCTCATCAAACCATTTTAATGATCACTTGTTCCCTGTGGATTAGGGCATTGTCTTCCTATGGGGCATAGCCAAAATAATCACCATTTTCTTTTGCCTGCCCAGCATTTTTTATAGATGACGGAATGTTAATGCTAATTGACTCATTCATCCCACCTCCTCTACCCTGTAACTATTCCCCAGGTCGTTGCTGTAAATGAGAACGTGTTCTAATGTTCTAATGTGTTCTAATGTTCTAATGTGTTCTAATGTTCTAATGTGTTCGAATGTTCTAATGTGTTCTAATGTGTTCTAATGTTCTAATGTGTTCTAACTTACCATGTAAAATAAGGGTTAAATAAAACAGTTTTTTTTCCTTCATTTTTTTATTGCTTCATTAAGTCAGGAACTACCTATGTGGAAGCAATTGCTTTCAGTTTACTTTGTATCCCTAATTTACTTAAGTGTTTACGTTATTTTGTAAGTTACCTGTGCATTCTCCATTACAAAGAACCATAGCGTCATGTGTTTATGTTATTTTGTAAGGTACCTGTGCATTCTCCATTACAAAGGACCATAGCGTCATGTGTTTATGTTTCAATGTACTTTGCCACGATTGCGCTAATGAGCAGTTGACACAAGGCATTCAAGACATGTCTTCACAGATGGGCTAAAGGAAGCACATGTCTTCACAGATGGGTTAAAGGAAGACATGTCTTCACAGATGGGTTAAAGGAAGACATGTCTTCACAGATGGTTTAAAGGAAGACATGTCTTCACAGATGGGTTAAAGGAAGCACATGTCTTCACAGATGGGCTAAAGGAAGACATGTCTTCACAGATGGGTTAAAGGAAGCACATGTCTTCACAGATGGGTTAAAGGAAGCACATGTCTTCACAGATGGTTTAAAGGAAGACATGTCTTCACAGATGAAGACATGTTAAAGGAAGACATGTCTTCACAGATGTCTTCACAGATGGGTTAAAGGAAGTTAAAGGAAGCACATGTCTTCACAGATGGGTTAAAGGAAGACATGTCTTCACAGATGGTTTAAAGGAAGACATGTCTTCACAGATGGTTTAAAGGAAGACATGTCTTCACAGATGGGTTAAAGGAAGACATGTCTTCACAGATGGGTTAAAGGAAGCACATGTCTTCACAGATGGGTTAAAGGAAGACATGTCTTCACAGATGGTTTAAAGGAAGACATGTCTTCACAGATGGGTTAAAGGAAGACATGTCTTCACAGATGGGTTAAAGGAAGACATGTCTTCACAGATGGGTTAAAGGAAGCACATGTCTTCACAGATGGGTTAAAGGGAAGTCTTCACATGTCTTCACAGATGGGTTAAAGGAAGACATGTCTTCACAGATGGGTTAAAGGAAGACATGTCTTCACAGATGGGTTAAAGGAAGCACATGTCTTCACAGATGGGTTAAAGGGAAGACATGTCTTCACAGATGGGTTAAAGGAAGACATGTCTTCACAGATGGGTTAAAGGAAGACATGTCTTCTTCACAGATGGTTTAAAGGAAGACATGTCTTCACAGATGGGTTAAAGGAAGACATGTCTTCACAGATGGGTTAAAGGAAGACATGTCTTCACAGATGGGTTAAAGGAAGACATGTCTTCACAGATGGGTTAAAGGAAGACATGTCTTCACAGATGGGTTAAAGGAAGCACATGTCTTCACAGATGGGTTAAAGGAAGACATGTCTTCACAGATGGGTTAAAGGAAGCACATGTCTTCACAGATGGGTTAAAGGAAGCACATGTCTTCACAGATGGGTTAAAGGAAGCACATGTCTTCACAGATGGGTTAAAGGAAGCACATGTCTTCACAGATGGGTTAAAGGAAGCACATGTCTTCACAGATGGGTTAAAGGAAGACATGTCTTCACAGATGGGCTAAAGGAAGCACATGTCTTCACAGATGGGTCTTACAATGGGAAGCACATGTCTTCACAGATGGGTTAAAGGAAGCACACGTCATCACAGATGGGTTAAAGGAAGCACATGTCTTCACAGATGGGTTAAAGGAAGCACATGTCTTCACAGATGGGTTAAAGGAAGCACATGTCTTCACAGATGGGTTAAAGGAAGACATGTCTTCACAGATGGGTTAAAGGAAGACATGTCTTCACAGATGGGTTAAAGGAAGACATGTCTTCACAGATGGGTTAAAGGAAGCACATGTCTTCACAGATGGGTTAAAGGAAGACATGTCTTCACAGATGGTTTAAAGGAAGACATGTCTTCACAGATGGGTTAAAGGAAGACATGTCTTCACAGATGGTTTAAAGGAAGACATGTCTTCACAGATGGGTTAAAGGAAGACATGTCTTCACAGATGGGTTAAAGGAAGACATGTCTTCACAGATGGGTTAAAGGAAGACATGTCTTCACAGATGGGTTAAAGGAAGACATGTCTTCACAGATGGGTTAAAGGAAGACATGTCTTCACAGATGGATGGGTTAAAGGAAGACATGTCTTCACAGATGGGTTAAAGGAAGACATGTCTTCACAGATGGGTTAAAGGAAGACATGTCTTCACAGATGGGTTAAAGGGAAGTCTTCACAGATGGGTTAAAGGAAGACATGTCTTCACAGATGGGTTAAAGGAAGACATGTCTTCACAGATGGGTTAAAGGAAGACATGTCTTCACAGATGGGTTAAAGGAAGACATGTCTTCACAGATGGGTTAAAGGAAGACATGTCTTCACAGATGGGTTAAAGGAAGACATGTCTTCACAGATGGGTTAAAGGAAGCACATGTCTTCACAGATGGGTTAAAGGAAGACATGTCTTCACAGATGGGTTAAAGGAAGCACATGTCTTCACAGATGGGTTAAAGGAAGACATGTCTTCACAGATGGGTTAAAGGAAGACATGTCTTCACAGATGGGTTAAAGGAAGCACATGTCTTCACAGATGGGTTAAAGGAAGACATGTCTTCACAGATGGGTTAAAGGAAGACATGTCTTCACAGATGGTTTAAAGGAAGACATGTCTTCACAGATGGGTTAAAGGAAGACATGTCTTCACAGATGGGTTAAAGGAAGCACATGTCTTCACAGATGGGTTAAAGGAAGACATGTCTTCACAGATGGGTTAAAGGAAGCACATGTCTTCACAGATGGTTTAAAGGAAGACATGTCTTCACAGAGGGGTTAAAGGAAGACATGTCTTCACAGATGGGTTAAAGGAAGACATGTCTTCACAGATGGTTTAAAGGAAGACATGTCTTCACAGATGGGTTAAAGGAAGCACATGTCTTCACAGATGGGTTAAAGGAAGACATGTCTTCACAGATGGGTTAAAGGAAGCACATGTCTTCACAGATGGTCTTCACAGATGGGTTAAAGGAAGACATGTTCACAGATGGGTTAAAGTTAAAGGATGACATGTCTTCACAGATGGGTTAAAGGAAGACATGTCTTCACAGATGGGTTAAAGGAAGCACATGTCTTCACATTTTGATTAGCTCAATACTTTAAACTTGTTATCTTTTCTGAACCATACGACATGTGAATAATTCACTATGCGAAGAACAATAGTGTAAGGCAGTGCTGCGAGCTTCATTGGTGGTATAGTGACCTCAACTTATAGAACATTTGAAAGAAGTAGTTTGAGTACATTCAAGTTTAACCTTGAACTAGCTTCCTCGTGTCGAGTGAATACAAAACTTGGAAGTGTGGCGGTGTGAGATTCAGTAAAGGAGACTCACAATAATTGCTATGGAGAATGCCCCTCAATGCTGATGGTAGCCGTAAGCCATTAGTACACCATCCAAATAAAATCATATGGCATTTGTCACATGCTTCGTAAAACAACAGAAATAGTGACATAAGGAATACATACAGAGTGAGTAGCAATGACAAGTAAAATAAATAACATGGCTATGTACAGGGAGTACCTGGACTGATGTGCAGGGGAATGAGATAATAACATGGCTATGTACAGGGAGTACCTGGACTGATGTGCAGGGGAACGAGGTAATAACATGGCTATATACAGGAAGTACCTGGACTGATGTGCAGGGGAATGAGGTAATAACATGGCTATATACAGGAAGTACCTGGACTGATGTGCAGGGGAACGAGGTAATAACATGGCTATATACAGGAAGTACCTGGACTGATGTGCAGGGGAACGAGGTAATAACATGGCTGTATACAGGAAGTACCTGGACTGATGTGCAGGGGAATGAGGTAATAACATGGCTATATACAGGAAGTACCTGGACTGATGTGCAGGGGAACGAGGTAATAACATGGCTATATACAGGAAGTACCTGGACTGATGTGCAGGGGAACGAGGTAATAACATGGCTATATACAGGAAGTACCTGGACTGATGTGCAGGGGAACGAGGTAATAACATGGCTATATACAGGAAGTACCTGGACTGATGTGCAGGGGAACGAGGTAATAACATGGCTATATACAGGAAGTACCTGGACTGATGTGCAGGAGAACGAGGTAATAACATGGCTAAATAGAGGGAGTACCTGGACTGATGTGCAGGGGAACGAGGTAATAACATGGCTATATACAGGAAGTACCTGGACTGATGTGCAGGGGAACGAGGTAATAACATGGCTAAATAGAGGGAGTACCTGGACTGATGTGCAGGGGAACGAGGTAATAACATGGCTAAATAGAGGAAGTACCTGGACTGATGTGCAGGGGAACGAGGTAATAACATGGCTATATACAGGAAGTATCTGGACTGATGTGCAGGGGAACGAGGTAATAACATGGCTATATACAGGAAGTACCTGGACTGATGTGCAGGGGAACGAGGTAATAACATGGCTAAATACAGGAAGTACCTGGACTGATGTGCAGGGGAACGAGGTAATAACATGGCTATATACAGGAAGTACCTGGACCGAGTCATTCATGAAAAAAAGGGTCAATGCAGGTAGTCTGGGTAGTCAAATGATTAGCTGTTTAGCAGTCTTATGGCTTGGTGGTAGAAGCTGTTCAGGGTCCTGTTGGTTTCTGCCGTGCGGGTGACAGAGTAAACAGTCTGTGGCTTGGGTGGCTCTTTCAAATAAAATTGAGACTTCCTCTGACACCCTCTGGTATAGAGGTCCTGGATGTCAGGGAGCTTGGCCCCAGTGACATACTGGGCCATACTCACCACCATCTGTAGGCCCTTGCGGTTGGTGCCTTGCAGTTCCCATACCAAGCGGTGATGCAACCGGTCAAGATGTGCTCATTGGTGCAGCTGTAGAACATTTTTGAGGATCTTAGGGCCCATGACAAATCTTTTCAGCCTCCCAAAGGGGAAGAGGCGCTGTCATGCCCTCTTCAAAACTGTGTGGGTGCGTGTGTGTACATTGTTAATTCCTTAGTGATGTGGACACAGAGGAATTGAAGCTCTCGACCCGTCATCTGGGGCTCTGTTGGAGTATGAGAATTGAAGTGGCTCCAGGGTGTCAGTCTTTCAAAACATTTCAAAACATTTCATCGCTATAAATGTGAGTGCTATGGAGCGATAGTCATTTAGGCACTATGCGTAATTTTCTGGAGCACTATGGTGGTCTGCTTGAAACAATTTGGTATTACAGACCAGGTCAGGAATAGATTGAAAATGTCAGTGAAGACACTTGCCAGCTGGTCAGCACAAGCCCTGAGTATGCATCCTGGTATTCAGTCTGGCCCCACGGCCTTGTGAATGTTAACCTGTTTATAGTTCTTACTTACATCGGCAACGGAGAGCGAGATCACACAGTCGTCCGGAACAGCTGGTGCTTTCATACATGGTTCAGTGTTGCTTACCTCGAAGTGAGCATAGAAGGCATTTAGCTTGGATGGTAGGCTTGCGTAGCTGGGCAGATCGCGGCTGTGTTTCTCCATGATAGTTTGCAAGCCCTGCCACATCAGTTGAGCGTCAGAACCAGCATAGTAGGATTCAATCTTAGTCCTGTATTGACGCTTTGCCTGTTTGATGGCTCGTCTTGGTATAAGCGTCTGGAGTAGTGTTAAATCAAATCAAATATTTGTCACATGCTTCGTAAACAACAGGTGTAGACTAACAGTGAAATGCTTACTTACCTTCCCAACAATGCAGAGAGAAATGGGAAAAAAATATACAGTGCCAGTGCGAAAGTATTCGGCCCCCTTGAACTTTGCGACCTTTTGCCACATTTCAGACTTCAAACATAATGATATAAAACTGTATTTTTTTGTGAAGAATCAACAACATGTGGGACACAATCATGAAGTGGAACGACATTTATTGGATATTTCAAACTTTTTTAACAAATCAAAAACTGAAAAATTGGGCGTGCAAAATTATGGCACTGTGGCATTGTGTTGTGTGACAAAACTGAAAATTTTAGAGTTGCCTTTGGGTAATGATCATGCTTCTAGTAATGATTAGCTTCTCATTGTGAGGAGGGGTGTGTCTCTTCGTTCAATTTGTTTTTTTTACAAACTATTTAGAAATTAGAAGCTAAAATGTCTTGAGTCAATAAGTATTCTACCACTTTGTTATGGCAAGCCTATGTAAGTTCAGGAGTAAAGATTTGCTTAAAAAGTCACAAAATTTGCATGTGCTCACTCTATTTGCAATAAAAGTGTTTAACATGATTTTTGAATGACTACCTCATCTCTGTACCGCACATATACAATTAAATGTAAGTCGATCAGTGAATTTCAAACACAGATTAAACCACAAAGACCAGGGAGGTTTTCTAATGCCTCGCAAAGAGGGGCACCTATTGGTAGATGGTTAAAAGTTAAAAAGCACATATTGAATATCCTTTTGAGCTTGGTGAAGTTATTAATTACACTTTGGATGGTGTATGAATACACCTAGTCACTACAAAGATACAAGTGTCCTTCCTAACTCAGTTGCCGGAGAGGAAGGAAACCGCTCAGGGATTTCACCATGAAGCCATTTGTGACTTTAAAACAGTTTCAGAGTTGAATGGCTGTGAAAGGAGAAAACTGAGGATGGATTGACAACATTGTAGTTACTCCACAATTGTAAGGATCGACACAGGAGATGAGAAGCAGGTACAGGGAGTGAAGGTTTAATAGCTGACAGACATGAAACGGAACAGCAACAGCTTCTGGACAGGAACACATAACAACAATTAATGCGGACACAGGGAACACCACCGAGGAACAGACAGATATACAGGGGTTAATCAACAAAGTGAAGGAGTCCAGGTGAGTCCAATGATCGCTGCTGCGCATAATGATGGTGACAGGTGCATGTTAAGAAGGGTAGCCTGTTGCCCTCGAGCGCAAGGGAGGGGAAGCGGGAGCAGGTGTGACACCAATAATAATCTAATTGACAGACTGAAAAGAAGGAGGCCTCTACAGAATGAAAATATTCCGAAACATGCATCCTATTTGGAGCAAGGCACTAAAGTAATATTTCAAAACATTTGGCAAAGCAATTCACTTTTTGTCCTGAATACAAAATGTTATGTCTGGGGCAAATCCAATACAACACATTATTGAGTACCACTCTCCATATTTTCAAGCATAGTAGTGGCTGCATCATGTTATGGGTATGCTTGTAATCGTTAAGAACTGGGGAGTTTAAGAACACAAAAACGGAATGAAGCTAAGCACAAGCAAAATCCTAGAGGAAAACTTGGTTCAGTCTGTTTTCCACCAGACACTGGGAGATTAATTTACCTATAAGCAGGACAATAACCTAAAACACAAGGCCAAGTCAACACTGGAGTTGCTTACCAAGAAGAGAGTGAATGTTCCTGTCACGCCTTGGTCTTAGTATTTTGTGTTTTCTTTATTTATTTGGTCAGGCCAGGGTGTGACATGGGTTATTGTGGTGTGTTTTTTGTCTTGGGGTTTTGTGGGGTGTCTAATTAGTCTATGGCTGCCTGAGGCGGTTCTCAGAGTCAGGTGATTATCGTTGTCTCTGATTGGGAGCCATATTTAGGCAGCCATATTCTGTGAGTGTTTCGTGGGTGATTGTTCCTGTCTTTGTGTTTGCACCAGATAGGGCTGTTTCGGGTTTTCACTTTTCATTATTTTGTAGTTTCCGCTTGTATTGTTTTTTCCTTCATTAAAATTATATCATGAATCATCATCACGCTGCATTTTGGTCCGATCCTTGTTCTACCTCTTCATCAGAGGAGGAGATAGAAGAACGCCGTTACAGTTCCTGAGTGGCCGAGTTACAGTTTTGACTTAAATCTACTTGAAAATCTATGGCAAGGCCTGAAAATTGTTATTTAGCAATGATCAACAACCAATTTGACACAACCTGAATAATTTTATGAAGAATAATGGTCAAATGTTGCACAATCCAGGTGTGGAAAGCTCTTAGAGACTTATCCAGAAAGACTTGCAGCTTTAATCACTGCCAAAGGTGATTCTACAAATGATTGAATCAGGGTTGTGAATACTTATTGCCTTGCTTGCTTCTCTTTTTCAGCTTCCTCTTTTGAGTTAAGGGCATTTGCATCCAAATCAAAGTTATTTATTGCTGTTCTGATGTCCAGCAGCTGTTTGTGGTCATAGGAAATGACCGAAAACAGCTATGGAGAAACAAAGTTAAGATCAGCGTAAAACAAAATATATTTTTATATAGGGGCCTCCCGAGTGGTGCAGTGGTCTAAAGCCACTGCAATCACAGTGCTAGCTGTGCCACTAGAGATCCTGGTTCGGGAGACCCATGGGGCAGTGCACAATTGGCCAAGCGTCGTCCAGGTTATGGGAGGGTTTTGCCGGCGGGGATGTTCTTGTCCCATTGCGCTCTAGCGACTCCTGTGGCGGGCCGGGCACAATGCACACTGACACAGTCGCCAGGTGTACGGGGTGTTTCTTCTGACACATTGGTGCAGCTGGCTTCCGGGTTAAGCGGGCATTGTGTCAAGAAGCAGTGCGGCTTGGCTGGGCTGTGTTTTGGAGGACGCACGGCTCTCGACCTTCGCCTCTCCCGAGACCGTACGGGAGTTGCAGCAATGAGACAAGACTGTAACTACCAATTGGATACCGTGAAATAGGGGTAAAAATAAACAAATATCAGAATTCCTGCTGGGGAACACTTGTTGGCACCATGAGTCTCCATCATTGCCTTTCTGAGGAGAGGGCAAGCAGTGCATTTATGTTTCCATGTAGTTTTGTGAGCAGGCCAGTCCTGTATCTCCTCAGGACTACAGAGACCTCTTCCTCTGAGAAATGCTCTCTGGCTGCTTCTGCCTCATGTATGGCCATGCGGCATTGATATGGTTATCTGTTGAAGTACAGCATAGAAAAAGGACTTGGCCTCAGAACACTGCAGCCGTGGGTCCTAATCTCATCTTGGCCCAATGGCCTTCCTGCCTCTACTGGCCCTGTAGTGCAGTATGGTCTCCAGCACAATCCAGGATATAGAACAAGAATAGGAGTTGTTCTGTCCTCCTCCAGATCTCTGCTATGAGCAAGCCTTAGTGGTACTCCAGTGGTATAGTGGTTTACAGTGTGTCATTAAGACTGGCTGCATTTCATATATCTTGACAATGGTTTACTAATGGAGGCTCAGATCTTAGTCAGTGGTGCTTTTAGGGGAGATCTGCGTTGATTTAGAAATGAGCTATTGTTCATGCCAAGGGGAGGGAGCCAGTGTAATTCCAGCTCCACAGTGCGTTTCCTTGCATTTCCAGAGGTGCTATTAGCTTCCTGGGTCCCAGTCAGACCCCACAGCAGTGGTTCCCTCATTACTTGTATAAGATGAACGATAATACACTGGAATGGGTGCAAATTAGCTTGGATTGGAAAATGAGCATGGTAGGGTACAGTAGCCCTTAATGTCTTCGCCACAACTAAGCCCCTGTTGCTAAGATAATTAGCTTCGAGCCAGTAAAAGGTATGACTGGCTTTGTTCTTCCTCAACCTTTTCATATCTTTTCAGCCATTTCTTTCTGTCTGAACTCAGATTTTTCTGAACAGTGTAGCAACTTCAACTCCAACAAAAGTTGTTTAAATGAATGTTTTTTTTAAGACCTTGTCGATGTTCAACTCCTCTCCTTCTCCCAGTCCTCCTACAGCCTACGCTCTACTAACTACATCTCCCTTTCTGCTCCCCCATCCTGCTCCAACTCTGGCTTCAAAACATTTCAACACTCTGCTGCTACTGACTGGAATAAACTCTAACAGGATTTAAAACTCAACCAATTAATCTCCAACCCTAGTTTCATTATCAGTTTACATGACCTGGTTATCCACCCTGTGACTGCTTTTTAGAGTCAGTAGCTATTATTTGTGTCCCCTGTTTTTTTTTAACGCTATGTGTTGCAAATATGTTTTTTTTTTAACGCTATGTTTTTTTTTAGGCTATTTCTGTTATTGCATGGAGTTTTTTTTTTTTTTGCCGCACAGTTATTACCCTATTTTAGTAAGTCGTTATTGTAAAAGAGAATGTATTGTCAATGACTTACCTGGTTAAATAAAGTTCAAATAAAACAAATAAAAGCCAGAGAGCAATGCATCTTGTTAACCATGAACCTCCAAGCTATTGTTGTCCAAATCAGGCGTACATGAAATACTGAGTAATACTCATCCACTTGTTCTCTAAGCAAAAGTGCTGCTGGGAGCTCCTTATCGTGAGACATGACAAAGGGAACACAGCAATATGTGACCCAATTTCAAATTGTGTTTATTTTTTATTTTTTTTACATTGGGTAAAAGTAGAGACTCAAAGCTACAAAATGGTATATCATACACTACAGTTGAGGAACAATGGGGAAAGTATTTCTCAAAAGTGTAACCTGAACTTTTGAGAAAATGGCCCTTGAATATTGTGGTACACCTGCTGGAGAGCTCTTGTTTGTCTAGACTTATTCAGCATAGTTTCTCAACCTCTTAGCAACCACATATTTCAAGACTAAAAGTGGTGAAAGTAGTAACGTACAATAAGGAAAACTCAAAAACTTCCTTGGCCTATATCCTAATCTGACTTTGAAAGTGTCCAGATAAAAATATTGTATAAATAGTTGTATTATTATGAGATGATGTTTCCCCAGACACTTGTCTAAATTAATGGGTCATGGGAAAGAAATGCTATAATCATCCCCAGACACACCTGGCTAACTTGATGGGTCATGTACTCATTTTCTTTCAAAGTGAAGTATTTTGTTTAGACATATAGCTAGCTAGCTAGTTAATTAACCATAATCCCAACCCATAGCTACAGTACAAAGGGATTGGCATAGCTAGCCACCATCCATGAAGTATGGAGTATGAATCTGCAGTTAGCTTAAGCTAACCAACTAGGTTCAATGTTATCTAGCTAGCTAACATTAGGTAATAACTAGGAATGCAAATGGCTTCCTGAGACATTGATAATATTAATACTGTCACTCTCTGATCTTAGAGACCTTAGAGAGATGTTTTATTTCTCTATTTGGATAGGTCAGGGTGTGATGTCTCGCACCAGAGCCGCCACCACGGATAGAGGCCCACTCAGACCCTCCCCACCTTTGGTGTTTGTGGCACTAATGTCCTGTAAGCTTCACGGTTGTTTCTTTAGTTTGTTTTGTTGGCGACATTTTAAATAAAAAGGAAAATGTACGCTCACAACGCTGCGCTTTGGTCTTCCTTCAACGACGGCCGTGACAACTACACAGATCATACACGTAATGTTCGCTAGCTAGCTAAGCTAACAGTACACTTAAGCTTGTATTGAAAACTATTCCTGACAAAATTCTAAACTTATATCTGAAAATGTAGTTAGACTCTTACCTGTAGCTACAGCTTGTTTAGCCTGTTGTTGTGCTAAGTTACTCCAGTCAACCATAAAGTAACGTTAGTCCATGACAACTTTTTCCCACTTTGTCGATAGAGGCTGCTAAATTCTGGGAAGCAATGTTGTTGAGAGCAGTAGCAACACTTTTGCAGTTCTCTATGGCTAATGTTATATATTTTTAAAACAGCCGCAGTAGCAAGGATTATCTACTACACATACTGAGCAGCTCATGTGATAGACAGAAGCGTGCTACATGGCAGACCAATCCAAACTCCTCATCTCTCAGCATGTTCAGCCCATCCATTATCTCAGCCAATCATGGCTAGTGGGATGGTTCCTGACTTTTTCTGTGGCTAAACCAACTAGTCTCGTAGTTTAACAAGTGTATTTGTATTTACAGATTACATACACATTTGTTATTAAGGCACATGAAAGTTCACATGTTGCAGAAGGCAATTCTGCAACGACAAAATGTAATACGTTCAAATGCCTCTCCTAGTGACGTAGTGACGTAGTGACGTAGTGACGTAGTGACGTGCCACACACACATAGTTTCCTGAAACGAGTCACATATGACAGTGGTGGTGGGAGCTGCTTCCTCGTCTGAGAAGATAAGGGAACACAGCAGTATGACGGTGGGAGTGGAACCCCGATACGGTGATGGAGAACTGAGTTCTCCATGGGCTGGAGAATACACTTAAGGAAACATACTCGAAGGGCAATCTCATGAATAAAAGAGACAATCTGCTCAACAAATAGGCGACGAGCAGAAGACACTCTGGCATGACCTTAATGGGCACATCCATAAGGTTGAAACTCCGTCCCACAGACTCTGATCTGACTGAAAAGCAATGTGCCAACACGCTCTATGTGAAGTGACTGAGGATCAGAGAGCATGTTAAATGCAGCAACAAGGACATGATGAGGATGATCATTGTCACTGTGTGAACACGAATGAGAGAGATTAGACACTGTACAGCTGATAGATATCAAATATGTGCCATGATCACAGTTTAATAAGAAAGATTTTGCTCTTTTTGCCTAGGAAATATAGATAAATGACATTGATTAGAACCAGGCATGCCAAGCCTGAATCCCGCTTGATGTTCAGACTTAAGTGAAACCCCTACGTCATTTATGCCTCCAAAACTTCTCTCCCCTTCTGCGCCTTGTTTTTTTCTCAACTCAAATCAGGGAAAATGCAGTGAAGCATGAAAGGAGTTCTGGGACAGAAAATGAAAGAAACATATTCAATTTCATTACAGTTATGAGCTTTCATTAAGGTCTGTTCTCCTGTGTACCTGAGAACGGAAGAAGTTTCAGAGAAAGCGACTGGGAGTCCACCATTTCAGCTCAGCAGGGATTTTTCTTTGGAACAAAATCTCTGGCATTATTACTTATATGAACAACCCAGACTTGCCTAGGGCTCTCCAGAATTTAGATTTGTGCTATGAGGCTCAGGTTGTTCTTTGTATCATTCTGAGAATAAATTGATTTTGTCACAGGAAATATTGGGTGTCTTTTTCAATCAGCGCTACTCAGCTCAGCCAGCGTTACTGGCTCCAAGCTCCAAGCTCCAACACAAATGTTTTTCATCATGTTTGTCACTGGACACGGCCCGTATCGCTGTAGTCTCAGTCATGTGCAGTTAGATCTGACAGACCTGGTCACCTCAGCTAACCCACTCATGTTATCTCTCTTTCAGACCACAAACACTCTGCCTATCCTGGTCACCTCAGCTAACCCACTCATGCTATCTCTCTTTCAGACCACAAACACTCAGTCTGTCCTGGTCACCTCAGCTAACCCACTCATGTTATCTCTCTTTCAGACCACAAACACTCAGTCTGTCCTGGTCACCTCAGCTAACCCACTCATGTTATCTCTCTTTCAGACCACAAACACTCAGTCTGTCCTGGTCACCTCAGCTAACCCACTCATGCTATCTCTCTTTCAGACCACAAACACTCTGCCTATCCTGGTCACCTCAGCTAACCCACTCATGCTATCTCTCTTTCAGACCACAAACACTCTGCCTATCCTGGTCACCTCAGCTAACCCACTCATGCTATCTCTCTTTCAGACCACAAACACTCTGCCTATCCTGGTCACCTCAGCTAACCCACTCATGTTATCTCTCTTTCAGACCACAAACACTCTGCCTATCCTGGTCACCTCAGCTAACCCACTCATGCTATCTCTCTTTCAGACCACAAACACTCTGCCTATCCTGGTCACCTCAGCTAACCCATTCATGCTATCTCTCTTTCAGACCACAAACACTCTGCCTATCCTGGTCACCTCAGCTAACCCACTCATGGTATCTCTCTTTCAGACCACAAACACTCAGTCTGTCCTGGTCACCTCAGCTAACCCACTCATGCTATCTCTCTTTCAGACCACAAACACTCAGTCTGTCCTGGTCACCTCAGCTAACCCACTCATGCTATCTCTCTTTCAGACCACAAACACTCTGCCTATCCTGGTCACCTCAGCTAACCCACTCATGCTATCTCTCTTTCAGACCACAAACACTCTGCCTATCCTGGTCACCTCAGCTAACCCACTCATGCTATCTCTCTTTCAGACCACAAACACTCTGCCTATCCTGGTCACCTCAGCTAACCCACTCATGTTATCTCTCTTTCAGACCACAAACACTCTGCCTATCCTGGTCACCTCAGCTAACCCACTCATGCTATCTCTCTTTCAGACCGCAAACACTCAGTCTGTCCTGGTCACCTCAGCTAACCCACTCATGTTATCTCTCTTTCAGACCGCAAACACTCAGTCTGTCCTGGTCACCTCAGCTAACCCACTCATGTTATCTCTCTTTCAGACCACAAACACTCTGCTTGTCCTGGACATGCAGCTAATTTGCATATGCATAAGGCCATCAATCAGGACGTTTGAGAGCCCTGAAAGGAGACGAGTGAAGTAATGTCGTACCTGCTGGCATGCGAACAATGCTGTGTTGCCATAGAAACAGATCTCTCTACAAATGACCTTGCCTCCTCCTCTCTCCTATTTCAGCACCTCGTTGAAAGGGGCTGTTGGCTCGCAGGGCCTGAGTGTTTGTGGATATGTAAAGTGTGTGCACCGACACTGGGACTGAGGGAGATTCTGGGCCGTGACTAAAATGTGTTTGTCAGAGAAATGACCTTGTCTTTCTCCCTCATTAATCAATGGAAGCTTGGTGTCAAGCATCTGGTCTGTATCATCAGTTTTGCACACCTGTGTTTGCTATTCTGGTTAAACAAAAGTCCAGATAGGTGCTCTGGTTTGGTGGCTTCGTAAAGGCCACCATGGCTTTTTTGTTGTTGCCTTTACCTCCCTTATCTCACCTCATTTGCTCACATCGTATATAGACTTGTTTCTACTGTATTATTGACTGTATGTTTGTTTTACTCCATGTGTAACTCTTGTGTTGTTGAATGTGTCGAACTGCTTTGCTTTATCTTGGCCAGGTCGCAATTGCAAATGAGAACTTGTTCTCAACTTGCCTACCTGGTTAAATAAAGGTGAAATAAATTCCATTTTAAGAGCTCAGTTGTTTTCAGTTGAGAAATAGAGTGAAAGGGCTTCTGTGACATCACCATTATGATTCTAATTGTATCGTTTTTTTCCCAACACATCTTAGCATGTGTGAATAAGAATGCCGTAGTTTTACAAATTACAACCATACCAGACAAAATATCCAGTTCAGTACAGTACACAGAATCATTTGTGACTGATGGTAGAGTTGTGCCGTCTTCTTGCTTTACCCACCCAGCCTACGTGGAGCTGGGCCCCAATCGCCATCAGTTATTTCCTGTCAGGTATGCACTGCACAGGTCTGTGCCACAGTCACGCGGGACCAGTATCCCCTGCATCTGCCCTTCCTGCTCTGCCAAATCTTTCTTACTGTACCTGTTGAGCACCAGTAAAGAGCACTCCAGTGTCCCGTCCCAAGTGACCAAACCAACACCCCTTACCCCTTCTATGGGTGGATCCAGATACTCTTCCCACATTTTGTTGTTTTGTTGTTTTAGTATCGATAGTGTTTACATTAATTGTGTTAAAATTTGTATCATGCTCGTGTTAGACGCTGTAATATTTCATACACAACCATTCTAATCTAATATTCACAAGTGTACAAGGTGTCTTGTCTGGAAATCCCGGAGCTTTTGATCTGAGATTATGAGCTGTGTACAATCATCTCATGTTTTGCTTGTCTGTACAGTACACACATACGTCCACATTGATCCTGATGACTTGTCTGTACAGTACACACATACGTCCACATTGATCCTGATGACTTGTCTGTACAGTACACACATATGTCCACATTGATCCGGATGACTTTTCCTTTATGATTGATACATCCCATAATTGTCCTCGGACTGGCTGTCTCGACACATAGTTTAAGTACCTTACTAAGGGATTGTTTCTGAGATGCGGGTGGTTGTAGATTCACCCACAGGTCTTCCTCGGACTGGCTGTCTCATAGTTTAACCTGTTACTCCTACCCCCTACTTTTTTGAACATTCTGTTAAAAATCACGCAACATTTCAGCGCCCTGCTACTCATGCCAGGAATATAGTATATGCATATGATTAGTATGTGTGGATAGAAAACACTCAGACGTTTATAAAACTGGTTAAATCACGGCTGTGACTATAACAGAATGTGCGTTTCATCGAAAAGTGCAGGAAAATCTGATCACTGAAAATGGGAAAATATATCCATGCGCCACTAGAACCCATTGTTGAATGTGAACCACATTAAATGGGGCCGAGGTTGCAATACCTACAGCTTCCACAAGATGTCAACAGTCTTGTCATTTGCCTACGATTTGTTTCTTGGTCAAACAGACACAAGGCAGCGCAGTTCTTCCGGTCTTCGACCGGATATTTTGGTTGAGATTTACCCGGACATTATTTCCAGACGTACAGCTATAGAATATACATCGCCTCGTGATCAATTTGATCGCTTATTAACGTTTACTAATACCTAAAGTTGCATTACAAAAGTATTTCGAAGTGTTTTGTGAAAGTTTATCGTCGACATTTTTTATTTAAAAAAATGACATTACGTTATAAAACGCAATTTTTTTCGTTGATCACACAGTCTTCATAGATCGATATCTAGGCTATATATGGACCGATTTAATCGAAAAAAAAGACCCAATAGTGATGTTTATGGGACATCTAGGAGTGCCAACAAAGAAGATGGTCAAAGGTAATGAATGTTTTATATTTTATTTGTGCGTTTTGTGTAGCGCCGACTATGCTAATTATTTTGTTTACGTCCCCTGCGGGTCTTTTGGGGTGTTACATGCTATCAGATAATAGCTTCTCATGCTTTCGCCGAAAAGCATTTTAAAAATCTGACTTGTTGCCTGGATTCACAACGAGTGTAGCTTTAATTCAGTACCCTGCGTGTGTATTTTAATGAACGTTTGAGTTTTAATGAGTGCTAATAGCATTTAGTGTAGTGCATTTGCATTTCCAGATGTCTGGATGGGACGCCTGCGTGTCAGGTAGGAGCAAGATTAAGTACCTTACTAAGGGATTGTTTCTGAGATGTGGGAGGTTGTAGTTTTCACATTGACATGCAGCAGTGCAGCAACTATTAATTCTTTGTCCATGACTCAGAATTGCCACCTTTTCCCTTCTCCCACCAACACATACACCTGGTGGTTGATCCTGTGTTGTTTGTGATTGTTGTTAAGAGCAGAGTCATGTTCCATGTTATTGCTGACAAGCATTCCTCTTTCCAGAAAGCAGGGCTGTTACGTTGACCGTATTTATGCCACACCAGCAGTCAGTCGTCGTCGTCACGGTAACCAGGCTTCTCCAAAACGGTGTTCTGATTCTGATGATGGTCATTAGTAGCCTGCCGAACTTGCTAATGGCCAGTTGCTAATGGCCGGTACTCAGCGCTCTATTGTGTCTCTAATCACTCTGACATCAATGCAAACGCAATTAAAAATCAAATCAAACACTTCATGAGAGCCCTGGCGTTCAGAGTTTGAGCGGAATAGGATCACCTGTTGCGAAACCAGAACCAGCTCCTCATAGCTGGTTGATTCATGGAGTTAAATACATGTTCCTGTTGTGCAACATTTCTACAGGCTCTGCTATGCAATTGTGTGAGAAAAGAGTTGTGATGGCTTCTATTAAAAAGAGGAGGATTCCATCAACTTTCTATAGGCTAGGCCTACTATATTTATTTATCACTTTTCTTTACAGCCTATTTGGCTGGCATGAAAATGAACCGCGGGAAAAGTGTCCTCCATTTGCTATTCAAGTGCATAGGGATGACGTCTTTTCATCCCTCTGCCCCGTGTTCCGACAGGTGCATGATAACGGCCCATTCTAAATCAAAACTAATTTCACACTATTTATTTAGTATATGTAAAGACCCGTGCTTAATTCAGATGTTATTGGTAAATCGGGATGGGGGAGAACTCTGAGGTACCGGAACACATGAGAAAATAAAGTCACCTTTTATAATAAGGCATTGCATGCATATCATCACATTAGTGGCATAGAGCTGTAGAGTCGAGGCATTTACAGATGTTGCACACAGCCTAGGATCCTGTAAAAACGTGTCCTTTTTTATAAACGCCTTTCATGCAATTCTAAGTCATTTTTTTACATCAAATCAAATGACATTGTATTGGTCACATACACATGGTTAGCAGATGTTATTGGTCACATACACACGGTTAGCAGATGTTAATGGTCACATACACATGGTTAGCAGATGTTATTGGTCACATACACACGGTTAGCAGATGTTATTGGTCACATACACATGGTTAGCAGATGTTATTGGTCACATACACATGGTTAGCAGATGTTATTGGTCACATACACATGGTTAGCAGATGTTATTGGTCACATACACACGGTTAGCAGATGTTATTGGTCACATACACATGGTTAGCAGATGTTATTGGTCACATACACATGGTTAGCAGATGTTATTGGTCACATACACACGGTTAGCAGATGTTATTGGTCACATACACACGGTTAGCAGATGTTATTGGTCACATACACACGGTTAGCAGATGTTATTGGTCACATACACATGGTTAGCAGATGTTATTGGTCACATACACATGGTTAGCAGATGTTATTGGTCACATACACATGGTTAGCAGATGTTATTGGTCACATACACATGGTTAGCAGATGTTATTGGTCACATACACATGTTAGCAGATGTTGTTAGCAGATGTTATTGGTCACATACACATAGTTAGCAGATGTTATTGGTCACATACACATGGTTAGCAGATGTTATTGGTCACATACACATGGTTAGCAGATGTTATTGGTCACATACACACGGTTAGCAGAGCAGATGTTATTGGTCACATACACATGGTTAGCAGATGTTATTGGTCACATACACATGGTTAGCAGATGTTAATGGTCACATACACATGGTTAACAGATGGTATTGGTCACATACACATGGTTAGCAGATGTTATTGGTCACATACACATGGTTAGCAGATGTTATTGGTCACATACACATGGTTAGCAGAAGTCATTGGTCACATACACATGGTTAGCAGATGTTATTGGTCACATACACATGGTTAGCAGATGTTATTGGTCACATACACATGGTTAGCAGAAGTCATTGGTCACATACACATGGTTAGCAGATGTTATTGGTCACATACACACGGTTAGCAGATGTTATTGGTCACATACACATGGTTATGGTTAGCAGATGTTATTGGTCACATACACATGGTTAGCAGATGTTATTGGTCACATACACATAGTTAGCAGATGTTATTGGTCACATACACATGGTTAGCAGATGTCATTGGTCACATACACATGGTTAGCAGATGTTATTGATCACATACACATGATTAGCAGATGTTATTGATCACATACACATGGTTAGCAGATGTTATTGATCACATACACATGGTTAGCAGATGTTATTGATCACATACACATGATTAGCAGATGTTATTGATCACATACACATGGTTAGCAGATGTTATTGATCACATACACATGGTTAGCAGATGTTATTGATCACATACACATGGTTAGCAGATGTTATTGATCACATACACATGATTAGCAGATGTTATTGGTCACATACACATGGTTAGCAGATGTTATTGGTCACATACACATGATTAGCAGATGTTATTGGTCACATACACATGGTTAGCAGATGTTATTGGTCACATACACATGATTAGCAGATGTTATTGGTCACATACACATGGTTAGCAGATGTTATTGGTCACATACACATGGTTAGCAGATGTTAATGCGAGTGTAGAGAAATGCTTGTAGTGTCGCGAAATGTTTGTTCTTCTAGTTCTGACAGTGCAGTAATATCTAACGAGTAATCTAACAATTCCCCAACAACTACCTAATACACACAAATCTAAAGGAGAATATGTACAAATAAGTATATGGATGAGCGATGGCCGAGTGGCATAGGCAAGGTGCAGTAGATGGTATAAAATACAGTATATACATATATACATGTAATATGAATAATGTAAGATATGTAAACATGATTAAAGTGGCATTGTTTAAAGTGACTCGTGATCCATTTATTAAAGTGGCCAGTGATTGGGTCTCAATATAGGCAGCAGCCTCTCTGAGTTAGTGATGGCTGTTTAGCAGTCTGATGGCCTTGAGATAGAAGCTGTTTTTCAATCTCTCGGTCCCAGCTTTGATGCGCCTGTACTGAGCTCACCTTCTGGGTGATATCAGTGTGAACAGGCAGGGGCGAAGTGAAGTGGAGATGTTGTTTCCCACCTTCACCACCTGGGGGCGGCCCGTCAAAGTCCAGGACACAGTTGCACAGGGCGGGGTTGAGACCCAGGGCCTCCAGTTTGATGATGAGCTTGGAGGGTACTATGGTGTTGAATGCTGAGCTGTAGTCAATGAACAGCATTCTTACATAGGTATTCCTCTTGTCCAGATGGGATAGGGCAGTGTGCTGTGTGATGGCGATTGCATCGTCTATGGACCTGTTGGGACGGTATACGAACTGAAGTGGGTCTAGGGAGCCGGTAAGGGGGAGGTGATATGATCCTTGACTAGCCTCTCAAAGCACTTCATGATGACAGAAGTGAGTGCTACGGGGCGGTAATCATTTTGTTCAGTTGTCTTTGCCTTCTTGGGTACAGCAACAATGGTGGCCATCTTAAAGCATGTGGGGACAACAGACTGGGATAGGGAGCGATTAAATATGTCCGTAAATACACCAGCCAGCTGGTCTGCGCATGCTCTGAGGACGTGGCTAGGGATGCCGTCTGGGACAGCAGCCTTGCGAGGGTTAACACGTTTAAATGTTTTACTCACGTCAGCCACGGAGAAGGAGGGGGGCTCACCATGACAGGAGACGGGCAGAATCTTTTTTAATATCGCACAAATTACCGAAATACTTTAACAAACTAAGAATCTGAGATCAATAAAAACAACCTTGTCTTGAATCCGCCAATAGCCAATAATCAATAGCCCAGGTGTGTGGAGACACACATTTTGTAGGCTACAATATGAGGAGGAAATGATAGTCGTAAAAAATGCTTTCTATTTTCACTGACTCTGATGCGCAGCTCGCTCGCCCGGTGACGGTCGATGCGTTCGTGGCAAGCTGATCTCTCTCTCTCTCTCTCTCTCTCTCTCTCTCTCTCTCTCTCTCTCTCTCTCTCTCTCTCTCTCTCTCTCTCTCTCTCTCTCTCTCTCTCTCTCTCTCTCTCTCTTCTCTCTCTCTTCTCTCTCTCTCTCTCTCTCTCTCTCTCTCTCTCTCTCTCTCTCTCTCTCTCTCTCTCTCTCTCTCTCTCTCTCTCTCTCTCTCTCTCTCTCTCTCTCTCTCTCTCTCTCTCTCTCTCCCTCTCTTTCTCTCTCTCTCTCTCATTTTACTTTGTCAAACAATATTTTAAAGTCAGTGGAGGCTGCCGAGGGAAGGACGGCTCATAATAATGACCGGGATGGAGTCAATGGAATGGTATCAAACACATGGTTTTCATGTTTGATACCATTCATTCCGTTCCAGACATTATTATGAGCTGTCCTCCCCTCAGCAGCCTCCACTGTTGAAAGTTGATACAAATATTTTGGTAGCCTTCAGACAGATTAGTCTTATCTTTTCAGCAAGAGCCATTTGCTTTCCACCCTGTGTTTTCACATGATTGTATTTGAAATATTGCTAAAGGCCTGTTTTGTCTGCATGCTGTTCGCTGACAGATTTGCCACGCATTCCCGACTCTAGGCATGCCTTGTTATTGGGTGACATACCATTCACAGCTAGGCTATATTTAAAGAAGTTGGCTATATGTACAGACCAGATTAAATTGAGAATACTGGGCGAGAATATTATCAAGTGCTCATCAAATTGTGAATGAGAGACTGATGAAGTGTGTACAGCCTGCGAGAGAAACAGAGCAGAGCGCTTCCCTTTCAAGCAACTTTATTCAAATCATAATTTGTTGTTGCATCTTTTAGCCTTAGAATGTATTAGAAAACAGAACAAATAGCCAAACATTTGTATCACATCTAAAGTTGCATAAATAACTCAGAATGAAGCATATAAGGAGGACCTGTTTATTTGTTAAGCACTCAACACAGAATAGCCACATGTGCAACACTCCCTCAAATCGTTTGGGGAAAAATATGAGTATTTTTAAAATGTAGATGTTCCGAAGGTCCATATCAGTGGCTTGTAGGCTATGCACCACAGCTGCCGGAGATGCGAAACACATTTACAGACTTGCTCAAATGCGTTGGTACCCTGGCAGCTCATTGAAATAATGCTTCATTCCTCCTGAAAAGTGATGGAATTAAAAGCTATTTTATCATGTATACTTGCATGCCTTTGGTTTGTCATAGAATAAAGAAGCTGTGAAAGGATATGAATTATTGCTTATTCTACAAAGATATTCTAAAAGACCTGGACACATTTGTTAGTACCCCTTAGAAAAGATCATAAATAATTGAATTATAGTGATATTTCAAACTAATTAGTTTCTTTAATTAGTATCACACATGTCTCCAATCTTGTAATGAAGTCAGTCAGCCTATTTAAATGGAGTAAAGTAGTTACTGAGCTGTTTGGTATCATTGTGTGCCACACTGAACATGGACCAGAGAAAGCTAAGGAGAGATTTGTCTGAGGAGGAAATAATAGACATTGCATTGTAAAGGTAAAGGCTACAAGACCATCTCCAAGCAGCTTGATGTTCCTGTGACAAGAGTTGCAAATATTATCAAGAAGTTTCAGGTTCATGGAACTGTAGCTAACCTCCCTGGGCGCGGCCGCATGAGGAAAATCGATCACAGACTCAACAGAAGAATAGTATGAATGGTAGAAAAAGAACCAAGGATAACTGTCAAAGAGATAAGCTGAACTTCAAGGTGAAGGGATGTCAGTTTCTGATACATTGCTTTTTGAGCAGAAGAAGACACCAGAAGTGCTACACTTTTGAAAGATAAACATAAAAAAAATACAGACTGTAATTTGCTAAAATGCATATTGACAAGCCACAATCCTTCTGGTAGAATGTCCTTTGGACAGATGAGTTAAAACTGGAGTTCTATGTTCACAGCCGGAAAGAAATGAAGCTTTCAAAGTAAAGAACACCATACCTACCTATAGTGAAACATGGAGGAGGCTCGTTTATGTTTTGGGGCTGCTTTGCTGCGCCTGGCACAGGGTGCCTTGATTCTGTGCAGGGCACAATGAAATCTCAAGACTATCAAGGCATTCTGGTGCGAAACGTACTGCCCAGTGTCAGAAAGCTCTTTCTCAGTCGCAGGTCATGGGTCATCCAACAGGATAATGAGCCAAAACACAGCTAAAAGCACCCAGGAATGGACAAGAACAAAACATTGACTATTCTGAAGTGATCTTCTATGAGTCCTGATCTGAATCCTGTCGAACATCTATGGAAAGAGCTGAAACTTGCAGTCTGGAGAAGGCAACCATCAAACTTGAGACAGCTGGAGCAGATTGCTCAGGAAGAGTGGGCCAAACTACCTGTTAACAGGTGCAGAAGTCCCATTGAGAGATACAGAAAACATTTGATTGCAGTGATTGCCTCTAAAGGTTGTGCAACAAAATATTAGGTTATGGTTCCCATCATTTTTGTCCATGCCATTTTCATTTGTTTTATTATTTACAATAATATAATTATTTACAATAATAATATCTACAGTGGGGCAAAAAAGTCTTTAGTCAGCCACCAATTATAGAAGTTCTCCCACTTACAAAGATTAGAGAGGCCTGTAATTTTCATCATAGGTACACTTCAACTATGACAGACAAAATGAGAAGGAAAAAAATCCAGAAACTCACATTGTAGGATTTTTAATGAATTTATTAGCAAATTATGGTAGAAAATAAGTATTTGGTCACCTACAAACAAGCAAGATTTCTGGCTCTCACAGACCTGTAACTTCTTCTTTAAGAGGCTCCTCTGTCCTCCACTCGTTACCTGTATTAATGGAACCTGTTTGAACTTGTTATCAGTATAAAAGACACCTGTCCACCACCTCAAACAGTCACACTCCAAACTCCACTATGGCCAAGACCAAAGAGCTGTCAAAGGACACCAGAAACAAAATTGTAGGGCCGCACCAGGCTGGGAAGACTGAATCTGCAATAGGTAAGCAGCTTGGTTTGAAGAAATCAACTGTGGGAGCAATTATTAGTAAATGGAAGACATACAAGACCACTGATAATCTCCCTCGATCTGGGGCTCCACGCAAGATCTCACCCCGTGGGGTCAAAATGATCACAAGAACGGTGAGCAAAAATCCCAGAACCACACGGGGGGACCTAGTGAATGACCTGCAGAGAGCTGGGGCCAAAGTAACAAAGCCTACCATCAGTAACACACTACGCCGCCAGGGACTCAAATTCTGCAGTGCCAGACGTGTCCCCCTGCTTAAGCCATGTCCAGGCCCGTCTGAAGTTTGCTAGAGAGCATTTGGATGATCCAGAAGAAGATTGGGAGAATGTCATATGGTCAGATGAAACCAAAATACAACTTTTTGGTAAAAACTCAATTCGTCGTGTTTGGAGGACAAAGAATGCTGAGTTTCATCCAAAGAACACCATACCTACTGTGAAGCATGGGGGTGGAAACATCATGCTTTGGGGCTGTTTTTCTGCAAAGGGACCAGGACGACTGATCCGTGTAAAGGAAAGAATGAATGGGGCCATGTATCGTGAGATTGAGTGAAAACCTCCTATCAGCAAGGGCATTGAAGATGAAACGTGGCTGGGTCTTTCAGCACGACAATGATCCCAAACACACCGCCCGGGCAACGAAGGAGTGGCTTCGTAAGAAGCATTTCAAGGTCCTGGAGTGGCCTAGCCAGTCTCCAGATCTCAACCCCATAGAAAATCTTTGGAGGGAATTGAAAGTCCGTGTTGCCCAGCAACAGCCCCAAAACATCACTGCTCTAGAGGAGATCTGCATAGAGGGATGGGCCAAAATACCAGCAACAGTGTGTGAAAACCTTGTGAAGACTTACAGAAAATGTTTGACCTCTGTCATTGCCAACAAAGGGTATATAACAAAGTATTGTAACGGTTCTCTTGTAGTGAAGGAGAGTCAGACCAAAATGCAGCGTGTAGATTGCGATCCATGTTTAATAAACAAACGTAAAACACAAATCAATTATAAACACTACAAAACAAAGAACGTAACGAAAACTGAAACAGCCTATACTTGTGTAAACTAACACAGAGACAGGAACAAGGACACTAAGGACAATCACCCACGAAACACACAAAGAATATGGCTGCCTAAATATGGTTCCCAATCAGAGACAACGATAAACACCTGCCTCTGATTGAGAACCACTTCAGACAGCCATAGACTTAACTAGAACACCCCACTAAGCTACAATCCCAATACCAACACACCACATACAAAAACCCCATGCCACACCCTGGCCTGACCAAATAAATGAAGATAAACACAAAATACCTCGACCAGGGTGTGACAAATAAATTCATTAAAAATCCTACAATGTGATTTTCTGGATTCTTTTTCTAATTTTGTCTGTCATAGTTGAAGTGTACCTATGATGAAAATTACAGACCTCTCTCATCTTTTTAAGTGGGAGAACTTGCACAATTGGTGGCTGACTAAATACTTTTTTGCCCCACTGTAAAACCAGGTCTGACTCCTATTAAATATGGAATTAACAATGGTGGATGCAAATTAGTTTGGTCAGTTTCATGTTATTTAAAATAAAATTGTGCCTTCTTCGTTTTTTGTTGACGGGTACCAGCAAATTTGAGCACGTCTGTATGTTAATTAATGGTCAATTACCGTGAGACCGGCAGTTATTTGAATGACAATCACCAGCTGACAAAATATCATGACCACCAGAGCCCTACTCCCCCACCCCCCTCAAACTTCACATAATACTATCACTTGAAATACTATTTATTTAAATCCCTGCTCCCCAACACTGCTTCATGCTCCCCAACACTGCCCCCTGCTCCCCAACACTGCCCCCCAACACTGCTTCATGCTCCCCAACACTGCTTCCTGCTCCCCAACACTGCTTCATGCTCCCCAACACTGCTTCCTGCTCCCCAACACTGCTTCATGCTCCCCCAACACTGCTTCATGCTCCCCAACACTGCCCCCTGCTCCCCAACACTGCCCCCCTGCTCCCCAACACTGCTTCATGCTCCCCAACACTGCTTCCTGCTCCCAACACTGCTTCATGCTCCCAACACTGCTTCCCAACACTGCTTCATGCTCCCAACACTGCTTCCTGCTCCCCAACACTGCTTCCTGCTCCCCAACACTGCTTCATGCTCCCCAACACTGCTTCATGCTCCCCAACACTGCTTCATGCTCCCCAACACTGCTTCATGCTCCCCAACACTGCTTCCTGCTCCCCAACACTGCTTCATGCTCCCCAACACTGCCAACACTGCTACCTGCTCCCCAACACTGCTTCCTGCTCCCCAACACTGCTTCATGCTCCCCAACACTGCTTCCTGCTCTCCAACATTGCCCCTCTGCTCCCCAACACTGCTTCCTGCTCCCCAACACTGCTTCATGTTCCCCAACACTGCTTCCTGCTCCCCAACACTGCCCCCTGCTCCCCAACACTGCTACCTGCTCCCCAACACTGCTACCTGCTCCCCAACACTGCTTCATGCTCCCCAACACTGCTTCATGCTCCCCAACACTGCTTCATGCTCCCCAACACTGCTTCCTGCTCCCCAACACTGCTTCATGCTCCCCAACACTGCTTCCTGCTCCCCAACACTGCTTCCTGCTCCCCAACACTCCCCCCCTGCTCCCCAACACTGCTTCATGCTCCCCAACACTGCTGCTTCATGCTCCCCAACACTGCTTCCTGCTCCCCAACACTGCTTCATGCTCCCCAACACTGCTTCCTGCTCCCCAACACTCCCCCATGCTCCCCAACACTGCTTCATGCTCCCCAACACTGCTTCCTGCTCCCCAACACTGCTTCATGCTCCCCAACACTGCTTCATGCTCCCCAACACTGCTACCTGCTCCCCAACACTGCTTCATGCTCCCCAACACTGCTTCCTGCTCCCCAACACTGCCTCCTGCTCCCCAACACTGCCCCCCTGCTCCCCAACACTGCTTCATGCTCCCCAACACTGCTTCATGCTCCCCAACACTGCTTCATGCTCCCCAACACTGCTTCCTACTCCCCAACACTGCTTCATGCTCCCCAACACTGCTTCATGCTCCCCAACACTGCTTCCTGCTCCCCAACACTGCTTCATGCTCCCCAACACTGCCTCCTGCTCCTCAACACTGCTTCATGCTCCCCAACACTGCCCCCTGCTCCCCAACACTGCTTCATGCTCCCCAACACTGCTTCCTGCTCCCCAACACTGCTTCATGCTCCCCAACACTGCTTCATGCTCCCCAACACTGCTTCATGCTCCCCAACACTTCTTCATGCTCCCCAACACTGCTTCCTGCTCCCCAACACTGCTTCATGTTCCCCAACACTGCTTCCTGCTCCCCAACACTGCTTCATGCTCCCCAACACTGCTTCATGCTCCCCAACACTGCTTCATGCTCCCCAACACTGCTTCCTGCTCCCTCAACACTGCTTCATGCTCCCCAACACTGCCCCCTGCTCCCCAACACTGCTTCATGCTCCCCAACACTGCTTCATGCTCCCCAACACTGCTTCATGCTCCCCAACACTGCTTCATGCTCCCCAACACTGCTTCCTGCTCCCCAACACTGCTTCATGCTCCCCAACACTGCCCCCTGCTCCCCAACACTGCTTCATGCTCCCCAACACTGCCCCCTGCTCCCCAACACTGCTTCATGCTCCCTAACACTGCTTCATGCTCCCCAACACTGCTTCATGCTCCTCAACACTGCTTCATGCTCCCCAACACTGCCCCCTGCTCCCCAACACTGCTTCATGCTCCCCAACACTGCTTCCTGCTCCCCAACACTGCTTCATGCTCCCCAACACTTCTGCCTGCTCCCCAACACTGCTTCATGCTCCCCAACACTGCTTCCTGCTCCCCAACACTGCTTCATGCTCCCCAACACTGCTTCCTGCTCCCCAACACTGCTTCATGCTCCCCAACACTTCTTCATGCTCCCCAACACTGCTTCCTGCTCCCCAACACTTCTTCCTGTTCCCGACACTGCCCCCTGCTCCCCAACACTTCCTCATGCTCCCCAACACTGCCCCATGCTCCCCAACACTTCTTCATGCTCCCCAACACTTCTTCATGCTCCCCAACACTTCTTCCTGCTCCCCAACACTGCCCCCTGCTCCCCCAACACTGCTTCATGCTCCCCAACACTTCTTCATGCTCCCCAACACTGCTTCCTGCTCCCCAACAAATGCTTCCTGCTCCTCAACACTGCTTCATGCTCCCCAACACTGCCCCCTGCTCCCCAACACTGCTTCATGCTCCCCAACACTGCTTCCTGCTCCCCAACACTGCTTCATGCTCCCCAACACTGCTTCATGCTCCCCAACACTGCTTCATGCTCCCCAACACTGCTTCATGCTCCCCAACACTGCTTCCTGCTCCCCAACACTGCTCCCTGCTCCCCAACACTGCTTCATGCTCCCCAACACTGCTTCATGCTCCCCAACACTGCTTCATGCTCCCCAACACTGCTTCCTGCTCCCCAACACTGCTTCATGCTCCCCAACACTGCTTCCTGCTCCCCAACACTGCCCCCTGCTCCCCAACACTGCTTCCTGCTCCCCAACACTGCTTCATGCTCCCCAACACTGCTTCCTGCTCCCCAACACTGCTCCCTGCTCCCCAACACTGCCTCCTGCTCCCCAACACTGCCCCCTGCTCCCCAACACTGCCCCATGCTCCCCAACACTGCTACCTGCTCCCCAACACTGCTTCATGCTCCCCAACACTGCCTCCTGCTCCCCAACACTGCTTCCTGCTCCCCAACACTGCTTCATGCTCCCCAACACTGCCTCCTGCTCCCCAACACTTCTTCATGCTCCCCCGTTTTCAATTTATCCTATACAAGCCATGGGGTATTTTGACATGTTTTTTATTTATTATTATTTTTTTTTCATCTTTATTTAACCAGGTAGGCTAGTTGAGAACATCTTTATTTAACCAGGTAGGCTAGTTGAGAACAAGTTCTCATTTGCAACTGCGACCTGGCCAAGATAAAGCATTTCAGTGTGAACAGACAACACAGATGGAGTAAACAATTAACAAGTCAATAACACAGTAGAAAAAAATGGGCAGTCTATATACAATGTGTGCAAAAGGCATGAGGAGGTAGGCGAATAATACAATTTTGCAGATTAACACTGGAGTGATAAATGATCAGATGGTCATGTACAGGTAGAGAGCAGAAAAGTAAATGAATAATAAAACAGTATAAAAACAGTATGGGAATGAGGTAGGTGAAAATGGGTGGGCTATTTACCAATAGACTATGTACAGCTGCAGCGATCGGTTAGCTGCTCGGATAGCTGAGGTTTGAAGTTGGTGAGGGAGATAAAGTCTCCAACTTCAGCGATTTTTGCAGTTCGTTCCAGTCACAGGCAGCAGAGTACTGGAACGAAAGGCGGCCAAATGAGGTGTTGGCTTTAGGGATGATCAGTGAGATACACCTGCTGGAGCGCGTGCTACGGATGGGTGTTGCCATCGTGACCAGTGAACTGAGATAAGGCGGAGCTTTACCTAGCATGGACTTGCAGATGACCTGGAGCCAGTGGGTCTGGCGACGAATATGTAGTGAGGGCCAGCCGACTAGAGCATACAAGTCGCAGTGGTGGGTGGTATAAGGTGCTTTAGTGACAAAACGGATGGCACTGTGATAGACTGCATCCAGTTTGCTGAGTAGCGTGTTGTAAGCCATTTTGTAGATGACATCGCCAAAGTCGAGGATCGGTAGGATAGTCAGTTTTACTAGGGTAAGCTTGGCGGCGTGAGTGAAGTAGGCTTTGTTGCGGAATAGAAAGAAGACTCTTGATTTGATTTTCGATTGTAGATCTTTGATGTGAGTCTGGAAGGAGAGTTTTCAGTCTAGCCAGACACCTAGGTACTTATAGATGTCCACATATTCAAGGTGGAACCATCCAGGGTGGTGATGCTAGTCGGGCATGCGGGTGCAGGCAGCGAACGGTTGAAAAGCATGCATTTGGTTTTACTCGCGTTTAAGAGCAGTTGGAGGCCAGGTAACCTGGACCATTGGTATATCTCATCTCTTTATTTCTGTTTATGTGTCATTTCTCACTCTTTCACATCTCTCTGACAATGGAACACATCAACCGGTCAGACAAATGTGTCATAATGAAAATTACATCTCTGCTCCATTTCCCACCATTGATCTCATTGTTTATCTTCAGATCTGCATAGTTGGTTTTCTCTTGGTTTTATTCCTGGAGTTTCTAATATAGCTCTTTGTATATAGTGTGGGTTCTGAGCTTGCATATGGTGCCCTTTATCTCAGATCCTGTTTTTAAGGAAATGCAAACATTAACACACCTAAATGTCACTTCTCCTTTTTATGCCTGTTTTAGCTTGCCAACCCCAAGAAATCTCCTAGAATAAAATGTCTGGGTTAACTGGGTTGTTGCTGTTCTCAGGGAGCTTCACGCTGGCGGAGCTGGGAGTGAGTGACCAACAGGCCCAGACCCAGCACCAGGCTGCCTACCACTCCTCTCACTCGGAGCTGGGCTTGCTTCAGCGGGGCTACTCCCTCAGTGCCGGCTCCGATGCAGACTCCGACCCGGAGGGGGCCATGTCCCCGGAGCGTGCCGTACAGCTGTGGGGGGGTCACGCGATCAAGTCCCGCCGCAGCTCCGGCCTCTCCAGCAGGGAGAACTCAGCCCTCACACTCACCGACTCCGACAACGAACACAAGTCTGACGACGAGTCAGGTAGGACAGAGATTGGGGGAGGGACATATTTATGAAGCTGAGAGGGAAGTGTGGTGGGGGTGGAAGTCTTCATCCCTCTATCCCCCTACCTAAAACTATCTAACTACTACCAAATACTACCTAACCCCTACCTAATACTACCTGACTCCTACCTCACCCCTACCTAATACTATCTAACTACTACCTAATACTACCTAACCCCTACCTAATACTACCTAATGCTACTACCGAACCCCTACCTAATACTACCTAACCTCTACCTAATACTACCTAACCCTGCCTAATACTATCTAACCACTACCTAACCCCTACCTAATACTATTTGACCCCTACCTAATACTATCTAGCCCTTACCTAATACTACCTAACCCCCTACCTAATACTACCTAACCCCTGCCTAATACTACCTAATACTACCTAACCCTAACCCCTGCCTAATACTACCTAACCCCTGCCTAACCCCTACCTAATACTACCTAACCCCTACCTAATACTACCTAACCCCTACCTAATACTACCTAACCCCTACCTAATACTACCTAACCCCTGCCTAATACTACCTAACCCCTACCTAATACTACCTAACCCCTGCCTAATACTACCTAACCCCTGCCTAATACTACCTATGAGATTAAGAATGTGCAATGGTTAAAAGTGTGTAGTAAGGATTATCCTGAAATGTCACTAAGTTTGTTTATGAAATGATTAATGAGTATAGCTGATAAGCACGCCCCCTTTAACAAAATGCACTGAGAGGTCAAACGGTGCCCCATAGATTGATGATGAGCTGAGAAATGTAATGATTCAAAGTTATAATGCCAAAAAAGTAGCAGATAAATCTGGTACTTTGTTTGATAAGCAAAGTTATTGTAAATTAAGAAATCTTGTGTGACGTTTTTCTTCCGTTGAAGGAGAGGAGGACCAAAATGCAGCGTGGTTAGTGTTCAACATATTTAATATCGACGATAAACGAGAAATACACTACAAAATACAAAACCTTACCAGTCCTATCTGGTGCAATGACACAAAGACAGAAGACAACCACCCACAAAGTACCCACAGAATATGGCTGCATAAATATGGTTCCCAATCAGAGACAACAATAGACAGCTGCCTCTAATTGAGAACCAATCTCGGCAACCATAGACTAACAAGCGACCTAGAAAGGAAACAGCTCCATAAACATACAAAAAACCCTAGAAAAGGAAAAACACAAAAATCCCCAATGTCACACCCTGACCTAACCAAAATAATAATGAAATCAAAGAATAACTAAGGCCAGGGCGTGACATCTTGTGACCAAGCTCAACAAAGGAAAGAAGAAGGGATTCTATCAGCACAAAATTGATGAAGTAAAGGGTGATGGGAGAAACTGTGGAGAAAGTTGAACACTATTATGGGTAGGAATTCAAACATTTCTTCCTGTTTTGTTGAATCAGAGGGTATATTTATTACAACTTCACACGACATCGAAAAAAATACTTTAATTCATATTTTACAGGCAAAGTGGACAAGTTGAGGAATGATATGATTTAAACTGATGGCTCCATGTCATATACCCTTATAAAAGATTGTATCATGAAGGAGAGGCAATGCAGGTTCAAATTTCATGAAGTAGAAAGGGAAGAGGTAGAAAGGATGCTGTTGTCTCCTTCGGATGACATGTCGCCTGGTACAGATAATCTAGACGCCAAAATGCTATCTAGTCTTCTGATTTTCTTTAGGAATGTTATATTTTTCAAAAAAACGCAGTATTTTTCAGTCTAATTAGTACATACTAGCAACGCGCATAACCACCAAACCAGACAGGCAAATCCAGGGCAGCTAAAACAACTCAAGCCAAGGACAAATCGCCTTCAGCTATAGCTGAATGGAACATTTTACCAATCCATATATTTCTCAGGCAAAAAGTAAATCCACCTTCAAGAAAAAAATAAAAGAACATCTAATGTGACAGACCATATGACTGGACAGGAAATAGACAGAACATCTAATGTGATAGACCATATGACTGGACAGGAAATAGACAGAACATCTAATGTGATAGACCATATGACTGGACAGGAAATAGACAGAACATCTAATGTGATAGACCATATGACTGGACAGGAAATAGACAGAACATCTAATGTGATAGACCATATGACTGGACAGGAAGTAGAAAGAACATCTAATGTGATAGACCATATGACTGGACAGGAAATAGAAAGAACATCTAATGTGATAGACCATATGACTGGACAGGAAATAGAAAGAACATCTAATGTGATAGACCATATGACTGGACAGGAAGTAGAAAGAACATCTAATGTGATAGACCATATGACTGGACAGGAAATAGAAAGAACATCTAATGTGATAGACCATATGACTGGACAGGAAATAGAAAGAACATCTAATGTGATAGACCATATGACTGGACAGGAAATAGAAAGAACATCTAATGTGATAGACCATATGACTGGACAGGAAATGGAAAGAACATCTAATGTGACAGACCATATGACTGGACAGGAAATAGAAAGAACATCTAATGTGACAGACCATATGACTGGACAGGAAATAGAAAGAACATCTAATGTGATAGACCATATGACTGGACAGGAAATAGAAAGTATCAACTGAATGTTAAATGTGTTTCCTGTCAGGTATTTTAATTATCTGTATTGTCTACTTGTTGAAAGTTTGTAAAGTCTTGATTGTGGTTGTTTGTAATGTCTTGTTAATTGGTGTTGGAACAACGAAGATCAGCTAGTGTTACGGCGTTAACTAAAGAGGATCCTAATAAAAAGTACTAAAATTACCTAAAACTACCTAACACTACCTAACCCTCCCTAATACTACCTAATACTACCTAAACTCTACCTAATTCTATCTAACCTCTACCTGATACTATCTAACCCCTACCTAATACTACCTAATACTACCTAACCCGTACCTAATTCTATCTAACCTCTACCTAATACTACCCAACCCCTACCTAATACTACATAACCCCTACCTAATACTACCTAACCCCTACCTAATTCTATCTAACCTCTACCTAATACTACCTAACCCTCCCTAATACTACCTAATACTACCTAAACTCTACCTAATTCTATCTAACCTCTACCTAATACTACCTAACCCCTACCTAATACTACCCAACCCCTACCTAATACTATCTAACCCCTACCTAATACTACCTACCCAATACTACCTAATACTATCTAACCACTACCTAATACTACCTAATACTATCTAACCCCTCCCTAATACTACCTAATACGAACTAACCCCTCTCTAATACTACCCAACCATTACTTAATATTACATAATACTATCTAACCCCTTCCTAATACCATCTAACCCCTACCTAATACCATCTAACCTCTCCCTAATACTACCTAATACTACCTAACCACTACCTAATACTACCTAGCCCCTACCTAATACTACCTAACCCCTACCTAATACTACCTAATACTACCTAACCCCTACCTAATACTACCTAACCCCTACCTAATAATACCTAACCCCTACCTAATACTACCTAACCCCTACCTAATACTACCTAACCCCTACCTAATAATACCTAACCCCTACCTAATACTACCTAATACTACCTAACCTCTACCTAATACTACCCAACCCCTACCTAATACTACCTAATACTACCTAATACTACCTAACCCCTACCTAATACTACCTAACCTCTACCTAATACTACATAACCTCTACCTAATACTACCTAACCTCTACCTAATACTACCTAACCCCTACCTAATACTACCTAACCCCTACCTAATACTACCTAATACTACCTAACCCCTACCTAATACTACCTAACCCCTACCTAATACTACCTAACCCCTACCGAATACTACCTAATACTACCTAACCCCTACCTAATACTACCTAAACCCTACCTAATACTACCTAACCCCTACCTAATACTACCTAACCCCTACCTAATACTACCTAAAACTACCTAACCACTACCTAATACTACCTAACCCCTACCTAATACTACCTAATATTACCTAACCCCTACCTAATACTGTCTAACCCCTACCTAATACTACCTAATACTACCTAACCCCTACCTAATACTACCTAACCCCTACCTAATACTGTCTAACCCCTACCTAATACTACCTAATACTACCTAACCCCTACCTAATACTACCTAACCCCTACCTAATACTACCTAACCCCTACCTAATACTACCTAACCCCGACCTAATACTACCTAACCCCTACCTAATACTACCTAACCCCTACCTAATACTACCTAACCCCTACCTAATACTACCTAATATTACCTAACCCCTAACTAATACTGTCTAACCCCTACCTAATACTACCTAATACTACCTAACCCCTACCTAATACTACCTAACCCCTACCTAATACTACCTAACCCCTACCTAATACTACCTAACCTCTACTTAATACTACCTAATGCTAACTAACCCATACCTAATACTACCTAACCCCTACCTAATACTACCTAACCCCTACCTAATACTACCTAACCTCTACCTAATACTACCTAACTCCTACCTAATACTACCTAACTCCTACCTAATACTACCTAACCTCTACCTAATACTACCTAATTCTACCTAACCTCTACCTAATACTACCTAACTCCTACCTAATACTACCTAACTCCTACCTAATACTACCTAACCCCTACCTAATACTACCTAACCCCTACCTAATACTACCTAACCCCTACCTAATACTACCTAACCCCTACGGAATACTACCTAATACTACCTAACCCCTACCTAATACTACCTAATATTACCTAACCCCTACCGAATACTACCTAATACTACCTAACCCCTACCTAATACTACCTAAACCCTACCTAATACTACCTAACCCCTACCTAATACTACCTAACCCCTACCGAATACTACCTAATACTACCTAACCCCTACCTAATACTACCTAACCCCCACCTACGACTACCTAACCCCTACCTAATACTACCTAATACTACCTAACCCCTACCTAATACTACCTAATACTACCTAACCCCGACCTAATACTACCTAACCCCTACCTAATACTCCCTAACCCCTACATAATACTACCTAACCTCTACCTAATACTACCCAACCCCTACCTAATACTACCTAATACTACCTAACCCCTACCTAATACTACCTAACCTCTACCTAATACTACATAACCTCTACCTAATACTACCTAACCTCTACGTAATACTACCTAACCCCTACCTAATACTACCTAACCCCTACCTAATACTACCTAATACTACCCAACCCCTACCTAATACTACCTAATACTACCTAACCCCTACCTAATACTACCTAACCTCTACCTAATACTACATAACCTCTACCTAATACTACCTAACCTCTACGTAATACTACCTAACCCCTACCTAATACTACCTAACCCCTACCTAATACTACCTAATACTACCTAACCCCTACCTAATACTACCTAACCCCTACCTAATACTACCTAACCCCTACCGAATACTACCTAATACTACCTAACCCCTACCTAATACTACCTAACCCCTACCTAATACTACCTAACCCCTACCTAATACTACCTAAAACGACCTAACCACTACCTAATACTACCTAACCCCCACCTAATACTACCTAATATTACCTAACCCCTACCTAATACTGTCTAACCCCTACCTAATACTACCTAATACTACCTAACCCCTACCTAATACTACCTAACCCCTACCTAATACTGTCTAACCCCTACCTAATACTACCTAATACTACCTAATACTACCTAACCCCTACCTAATACTACCTAACCCCTACCTAATACTTCCTAACCACTACCTAATACTTCCTAACCCCTACCTAATACTACCTAACCCCTACCTAATACTACCTAACCCCGACCTAATACTACCTAACCCCTACCTAATACTACCTAACCCCTACCTAATACTACCTAATATTACCTAACCCCTAACTAATACTGTCTAACCCCTACCTAATACTACCTAATACTACCTAACCCCTACCTAATACTACCTAACCCCTACCTAATACTACCTAACCCCTACCTAATACTACCTAACCCCTACCTAATACTACCTAACCCCTACCTAATACTACCTAATATTACCTAACCCCTACCTAATACTACCTAACCCCTACCTAATACCACCTAATACTACCCAGCCCCTACCTAATGCTACCTAACCCCTACCTAATGCTACCTAACCCCTACCTAATGCTACCTGGCCCTACCTAATGCTACCTAATACTACCTAACCCCTGCCTAATGCTGCCTAACCCCCTACCTAATGCTACCTAACCCCTACCTAATACTACCTAACCCCTACCGAATACTACCTAACCCCTACCTAATACTACCTAATACTACCTAACCCCTACCTAATACTACCTAACCCCTACCTAATACTGTCTAACCCCTACCTAATACTACCTAACCCCTACCTAATACTGTCTAACCCCTACCTAATACTACCTAACCCCTACCGAATACTACCTAATACTACCTAACCCCTGCCTAATACTACCTAACCCCTACCTAATACTACCTAACCCCTACCTAATACTACCTAACCCCTACCTGAAATTAACAGATACAGATAGACATAGCTCATTTGAAGTGCACTTGAAGAAGTTCAGTTGTTCTGATGCACATGTTGTTTTTCTTGACTTAAAAATTCATGTCAGTGCTTCCAAGTCACTCTGGCTGAATGTCACTGAACACGGTCTCAGTAACTTAATTCACCAATTAGAAGCGTTTTTTGTATGGACCCAGAGCATTGGAGCAAATCAACACTGGCTCCCGATCAGGATTTTGATCAGATTCATTTTCTCTCACTGTGCTAAGTCAGTCAGCCATGCTTCTCTGTCTGGCATTGCACCCCCCATCTGATTGACAGATCAGCTCTCTTCCTCCTTCTCTGCCTCTTCCTCCTTCCATCCCACTGACTTATCTTCCACTAGCTGTCTCTCTGAAAGCGTCACCACCATCCGAGAGAGCAGGTTACTGTAGAGAAGTGCATCCCGCCAAGTAGGACTCTCCTTCACTCCTCCCTGACGTCCTTGTAGTTTGCCTACTACGATTTTGTGATTGTTTCCAATGAGAATATTTATTTTAGTGAAATTACAGTGTTTTCCTCTGGTCCCTTCTCTTCAATCGTCTTCTGTGTTTTCCTGGGCATCGGGTGTTTGTGAAGGTTTGTGTGTGTGAAATTAGGTATTTTTCTTGGCCCCTCACTGAGCACTCACAGAGGATAAGCTTGGCAGTAATGGCAGGTGTTAGAGGGGAGTTTTTGCAGTTGGATACTGTGATTAGTGTGTGAATACCTGTCCTGAACGACCCGTTTGTCTACCTGATTATATACGTGGTTGTGTTTCTAATTTCTAGACAATGGAAGATGATCCTGTTGTTTGACTCTGTTAGAGCTTTGTGAGTGTGGGAGCATGGGGGGACGCACGCTGTGGTCTCTCTGTAGGTGTCATGCGTCACAACTTGCTAACAATAGCACCGCCCGGCTCACGCCGAGAGTGGCGTGGTGCTGATTTCCACTGGGAATCATCTGCATTGTTTTCAAATAGGGAACGCTCACAGGCCTTTGGAGCCTGCCGATGTTTGATTTGTTTTCCTTGTGAAAGGAAAAGGGGCGGGCGGCAAGTAGCTTGGTGGATTAGACCGTTGGGACAGTAACCAAAAAAGTTGCTGGTTTGAATCCCCAAGCCGGCTAGGTGAAAAATCTACCGATGTGCCCTTGAGCAAGGCACTTAATTCTAATTGGTCCTGTAGGTCACTCTGGATAAAAGTCTGCTAAATTACTAAAATCTCAAATGAAAGCCCTGCGTTCTCCAGTTCTCCCTCGCTTATAAGTTATCTTAGAGAAGATCCCCATGCTTATCCTTCAAGAAGGCCATGGCTCTGCATGATCCATTTTATAGTGCCTTTTGAATAAATTTGTTCGTAAAGTGTTTGTTTCGATTGAATTAAGTGTGCGCAGCAAGACTCCAGACACTAATGTATTCTCACCATGGGAGCTAATTAATTAAGGACAGCGAAGCGAGCGTTCGAGTTGATCAAGAGACTGGGGGATGACTACAGCTCGCGGTGGAGTGTAGGACCTGTGTACGAGGTGAGTCAGGGAGAGGGTGGCTCTGTCTCTCTTACTTCTGCTCATTATCACCTTATTGTGTTTCATGGTTGTTCTTGGGTCAGTGGTACCTCTTGACAAGCAGAGCAGAACTGAATCACTGCGCTGTCGTCACCATGCCCAGCAACAGACTCCCACCATGCCCAGCGACTGATACCCACCATGCCCAGTGACTGATACCCACCATGCCCAGTGACTGACTCCCACCATGCCCAGTGACTGACTCCCACCATGCCCAGTGACTGACTCCCACCATGCCCAGTGACTGACTCCCACCATGCCCAGTGACTGACTTCCACCATGCCCAGTGATTGACTCCCACCATGCCCAGTGACTGACTCTCACCATGCCCAGTGACTGATACCCACCATGCCCAGTGATTGACTCCCACCATGCCCAGTGACTGACTCTCACCATGCCCAGTGACTGATACCCACCATGCCCAGCGACTGATACCCACCATGCCCAGCGACTGACTTCCACCATGCCCAGTGACTGACTCCCACCATGCCCAGTGACTGACTCCCACCATGCCCAGTGACTGACTCCCACCATGCCCAGTGACTGACTCCCACCATGCCCAGTGATTGACTCCCACCATGCCCAGTGACTGACTCCCACCATGCCCAGTGACTGACTCTCACCATGCCCAGTGACTGACTCCCACCATGCCCAGTGACTGACTCCCACCATTCCCAGTGACTGACTCCCACCATTCCCAGTGACTGACTCCCACCATGCCCAGTGACTGACTCTCACCATGCCCAGTGACTGACTCTCACCATGCCCAGTGACTGACTCCCACCATGCCCAGTGACTGACTCCCACCATGCCCAGTGACTGACTCTCACCATGCCCAGCGACTGATACCCACCATGCCCAGCGACTGATACCCACCATGCCCAGTGACTGACTCCCACCATGCCCAGTGACTGACTCTCACCATGCCCAGCGACCGACTCCCACCATGCCCAGTGACCGACTCCCACCATGCCCAGCGACCGACTCCCACCATGCCCAGCGACTGACTTCCACCATGCCCAGTGACTGACTCCCACCATGCCCAGTGACTGACTCCCACCATGCCCAGTGACTGACTCTCACCATGCCCAGTGACTGACTCCCACCATGCCCAGTGACTGACTCCCACCATGCCCAGTGACTGACTCTCACCATGCCCAGTGACTGACTCTCACCATGCCCAGTGACTGACTCTCACCATGCCCAGTGACTGACTCCCACCATGCCCAGTGACTGACTCTCACCATGCCCAGCGACTGATACCCACCATGCCCAGTGACTGACTCTCACCATGCCCAGCGACCGACTCCCACCATGCCCAGTGACTGACTCCCACCATGCCCAGCGACCGACTCCCACCATGCCCAGTGACTGACTCCCACCATGCCCAGTGACTGACTCCCACCATGCCCAGTGACTGACTCCCACCATTCCCAGTGACTGACTCCCACCATTCCCAGTGACTGACTCCCACCATGCCCAGTGACTGACTCCCACCATGCCCAGTGACTGACTCCCACCATGCCCAGTGACTGACTCCCACCATGCCCAGTGACTGACTCTCACCATGCCCAGCGACTGATACCCACCATGCCCAGCGACTGATTCCCACCATGCCCAGCGACTGATACCCACCATGCCCAGCGACTGACTCCCACCATGCCCAGTGACTGACTCCCACCATGCCCAGTGACTGACTCTCACCATGCCCAGTGACTGACTCTCACCATGCCCAGTGACTGACTCCCACCATTCCCAGTGACTGACTCCCACCATGCCCAGTGGTCCTTCTGTGGCTCAGTTGGTAGAGCATGGCGCTTGTAACGCCAGGGTAGTGGGTTCGATTCCGGGACCACCCATACGTAGAATGTATGCACACATGACTGTAAGTCGCTTTGGATAAAAGCGTCAGCTAAATGGCATATATTTTTTTTATTTATATTTATTGACTCCCACCATGCCCAGTGACTGACTCTCACCATGCCCAGTGACTGACTCTCACCATGCCCAGTGATTGACTCCCACCATGCCCAGTGACTGACTCCCACCATGCCCAGTGATTGACTCCCACCATGCCCAGTGACTGACTCCCACCATGCCCAGTGACTGATACCCACCATGCCCTGACTGACTCCCACCATGCCCAGTGACTGACTCCCACCATGCCCAGTGACCGACTCCCACCATGCCCAGTGATTGACTCCCACCATTCCCAGTGACTGACTCCCACCATGCCCAGTGATTGACTCCCACCATGCCCAGTGATTGACTCCCACCATGCCCAGTGACTGACTCTCACCATGCCCAGTGACTGACTCCCACCATGCCCAGTGATTGACTCCCACCATTCCCAGTGACTGAATCCCACCATGCCCAGTGACTGACTCCCACCATGCCCAGTGACTGACTCTCACCATGCCCAGTGATTGACTCCCACCATTCCCAGTGACTGAATCCCACCATGCCCAGTGATTGACTCCCACCATGCCCAGTGACTGACTCTCACCATGCCCAGTGACTGACTCTCACCATGCCCAGTGATTGACTCCCACCATGCCCAGTGACTGACTCCCACCATGCCCAGTGATTGACTCCCACCATGCCCAGTGACTGACTCCCACCATGCCCAGTGACTGATACCCACCATGCCCAGTGACTGACTCCCACCATGCCCAGTGACTGACTCCCACCATGCCCAGCGACCGACTCCCACCATGCCCAGCGACCGACTCCCATCATGCCCAGCGATTGACTCCCATCATGCCCAGTGATTGACTCCCACCATGCCCAGTGATTGACTCCCACCATGCCCAGTGATTGACTCCCACCATGCCCAGTGACTGACTCCCACCATGCCCAGTGACTGACTCCCACCATGCCCAGCGACCGACTCCCACCATGCCCAGTGATTGACTCCCACCATGCCCAGCGACCGACTCCCACCATGCCCAGTGACTGACTCCCACCATGCCCAGTGACTGACTCCCACCATGCCCAGTGACCGACTCCCACCATGCCCAGCGACCGACTCCCACCATGCCCAGCGACTGACTCCCAGCATGCCCAGCGACCGACTCCCACCATGCCCAGTGACTGACTCCCAGCATGCCCAGCGACCGATACCCACCATGCCCAGCGATTGACTCCCACCATGCCCAGTGACTGACTCCCACCATGCCCAGCGACTGACTCCCAGCATGCCCAGCGACCGATACCCACCATGCCCAGCGATTGACTCCCACCATGCCCAGTGACTGACTCCCACCATGCCCAGCGACTGACTCCCAGCATGCCCAGCGACCGATACCCACCATGCCCAGCGATTGACTCCCGCCGTGCCCAGCAACTGACTCCCACCATGCCCAGTGACTGACTCCCACCGTGCCCAGCGACTGACTCCCACCGTGCCCAGTGACTGACTCCCAGTGACTCCCCTTCATTTGGCCTGTCAGAGTGTCTCAGACTTCTGAGGGCCCTCTACCTCCTCCACAACGCTTGCTTCCTCGCTCTCCCCCGCCGCCTTCTGGGAGCTATGCCTCTGTGCCAGAGACGCAGTGAGAGAGGGCCCTGCACGCACGCCACAGTGGAATAGAAAGCAATGGGCTTATTATTATCCCAGCCCTCATTAAAACAGTAGGATTTGTCTGTTATTTGTTTTATTGAATGTCTTTGAAGTTGATATCTGACTAGAGCCACACTGCACTGGTACAGAGGCCATTATCCACAGGATAATGGTAGACAGAGACATCTGAACAAAATAATTGTCAATACAGAATACAACTTGCTAAGAGACAAGAAAGTTTGTGAATGGCTGAAAACATTAAATGAATTGATTCAATGCTAATCCACTGACGGGGAGTATTAGGGGTTGTGCAGTCAACACATCACTTACTGCCATGCTTACTGTGATTAGAGACGAGTGTCAACTACAGTAGCATACAGTCGATTCCACAGGTGTGTCCCGTCAACCTACAGTAGACTACAGCGTTGTTTCAGTTTGTTGTTTAATACATTCCGTCCATATTATAGCATAAATTCCATGGATTATAAATTCGTCTCATGTACTGTAGCTGTATGTTGGTGGAAGAATTCATTATTTATTTTGGAATTAATGGAGGGAAATGCTAGTGGGAGATTGGCAGGTGCGTTCCTATCTCTCCAGTTATAAAAGAATCACACATTTCACTGGCATTCCAAATCTCATTAACAAATGTCAATCTAATTATGAAGATATTTGTTGAATTTGACAACCAGGGCTTGAGTACCTTCTGCCTGCCTGTTACCACCTCTAAACCTCTATATTGTCACTTAGATTGTTAAATTAATGGTGATGAACATGTCTGTCTGTCAGTAATTGAAAATTATGGGGCAAGTGGGCAATCATTAGTTCTGAAGTAAAATGTTAGCTATGGTTTCCAGGACAACCATCCCCCTTGAAATAACATGGGGGGGTCCTCTTATTTTCAAGAAAATCTCCTCCCATCTCCTAAATCTAGGCCTCTATGATTTAGTCTGCTTACATTGTTCACACTGTCTGACTGTAAATGAGTCGTAGAGCATAAACCCTTTTTTTTCTTCAAATCATACTGAGCAAGTGTCGCCACATGTCACTAACTTAACAGTCACAATTTTCCCTGTATCACATCTGATGAGATTGGGAGGGTGAGAAGTGAGAAGTGATTCATTTAATTTGTGCTTGCTCAAAGTGTTGGTAGGGGCAGCCAGCTAACATTAGTGCAACACTGCATGACAAGAACAAGGGCTCAGCCAGGCGAGGCGTTTCCTGGGCACAGGTGTGACAGGCGCTAATGAATCCACTAATGGCAGCCGTTCCCCTCCATGCTTATCTGTCACACTTCTATCTTTGCTGTTCTTTCACAACTGTTTACAGGCCATTAGCATTTGTTCTGTGGTTGGATAACACGCACTGGGCCTTTACTGCGGTTGCCTGCTGGGAAAATGGCGGTGACAGTGCTGAACGTTTATTTAACGTGTCGACGGCTACAACAAAGAAGGTAATTGAGAATTGATTTCGCACTAATGACTTTTCATATGTACCCCTGCACAATGCGGATGCTGACTGATTATCTCGCGAGACTGCAATTTGCCACTTAATGGGGTCTGCCCTTGTCTTTGGCAAAGGAGGAGCTGACTTTCTGGGACGTGACAATTCCGTGTTTGAAATTGTTATCGTTGGCTTTGAAAACTGATCCATCTTTTTCTTCTTTCACTTGTTACCTTCAGAGACGGGGGTCTCTGTAGTTAGCAGAGACCGAGATGGGAGCACTGTAGTTAGCAGAGACCGAGATGGGAGCACTGTAGTTAGCAGAGACCGAGATGGGAGCACTGTAGTTAGCAGAGACCGAGATGGGAGCACTGTAGTTAGCAGAGACCGAGATGGGAGCACTGTAGTTAGCAGAGACCGAGATGGGAGCACTGTAGTTAGCAGAGACCGAGATGGGAGCACTGTAGTTAGCAGAGACCGAGATGGGAGCACTGTAGTTAGCAGAGACCGAGATGGGAGCACTGTAGTTAGCAGAGACCGAGATGGGAGCACTGTAGTTAGCAGAGACCGAGATGGGAGCACTGTAGTTAGCAGAGACCGAGATGGGAGCACTGTAGTTTGCGGAGGATGTGGAACCAGGGATTGGCGTTTGCTTACCGCAGTCACTATTGATGGTGTATCAACACGCCCAGTCACCACAAAGATACAGGAGAGGAAGGAAATCACTCAGGGATCTCATCATGAGGCCCATAGTGACTTTAAAACAGTAATGGAGTTTAATGGTTGTGATAGGAGAAAACTGAGGATGGATCAACAACATTGTATTTGGTCCACAATACTTACCTCATTGACAGAGTGAAAAGAAGGAAGCCTGAAATCCAAAACAAAGCACTAAAGTAAAACTGCAAAAAAAAATGTGTCAAAGCAATTCACTTTTTGTCCTGAATACAAGCGTTATGTTTGGGGAAGATTCATATGCATTATGTTATGGGTATGCTTGTAATCTTTAAGGACTGGGGAGTTTTCCAGGATAAAAAAGAAACAGAATGGCACTAAGCACAGGCAAACTCCTAGTGGAAAACCTGGTTCAGTCTGCTTTCCACCAGACTCTGGGAGATTATTTCACCATTCAGCAGAACAATAACCTAAAACACAAGGCCAAATCTACACTGGAGTTGCTTACCAAGAAGACAATGAATGTTCTTGAGTGGCCAAGATAGAGTTTTAATTTAAATCTACTGACTACTGAAAATGGTTGTCGAACAATGATCAACAACCATTTTGACAAAGCTTGAAGAATGTTGAAAAGAATAATGGGCAAATGTTGCACAATCCAGGTGTGGAAAGCTCTTAGAGACTTACCCAGAAAGACTTGCAGCAGTAATCACTGCCAAAGGTGATTCTACATTGTGTTGACTCAGCGGTGTGAATACTTTTGTAAATGAGATATTTCTGTGTTTAATTTTCAATAAATGTACTACAATTTCCAAAAACATGTTTTCACTTTAGCATTATGTGGTATAGTGAATAGATGGGTGAGGAAAACACATATTTAATTCATTTTGAATTCAGGCTGTAACAACAAAATGTGGAATAAGTCCAAGGGTATGAATAATTTCAGAAGACACTGTGCTTTACCCATACCCGTAGAACTACAGTGAATACGGAATATCTATAGCACTACACTCAATACCCGTAGAACTACACTGAATACTGAATACCCGTAGAACTACACTGAATACTGAATACCCGTAGAACTACACTGAATACGGAATATCTATAGCACTACACTCAATACCCGTAGAACTACACTGAATACTGAATACCCGTAGAACTACACTGAATACTGAATATCCGTAGAACTACACTCAATACCCGTAGAACTACACTGAATACTGAATACCCGTAGAACTACACTGAATACTGAATATCCGTAGAACTACACTCAATACCCGTAGAACTACACTGAATACTGAATACCCGTAGAACTACACTGAATACTGAATATCCGTAGAACTACACTCAATACCCGTAGAACTACACTGAATACTGAATACCCGTAGCACAACACTGAATACCCGTAGCACTACACTGAATACCCGTAGCACTACACTGAATATCCGTAGAACTACACTGAATACTGAATAGCCGTAGAACTACACTCAATACCTGTAGAACTACACTGAATACTGAATACCCGTAGCACTACACTGAATACTCAATACCCGAAGAACTACACTGAATACAGAATATCCGTAGAACTACACTGAATACTGAATATCCGTAGCACTACACTGAATACCCGTAGAACTACACTGAATACTGAATACCCGTAGCACTACACTGAATACAGAATATCTGTAGCACTACACTGAATACTGAATATCCTTAGAACTACACTGAATACTGAATACCCGTAGAACTACACTGAATACTGAATACCCGTAGAACTCCACGGAATACTGAATATCCGTAGCACTACACTCAATACCCGAAGAACTACACTGAATACTGAATACACTGGTAGAACTACACTGAATACGGAATATCTATAGCACTACACTCAATACCCGTAGAACTACACTGAATACTGAATACCCGTAGAACTACACAGAATACTGAATATCCGTAGAACTACACTCAATACCCGTAGAACTACACAGAATACTGAATACCTGTAGAACTACACTGAATACGGAATATCCGTAGCACTACACTCAATACCTTTAGCACTACACTGAATACTAAATACCCGTAGAACTACACTTAAAACTGAATACAAGTAGAACTACACTGAATACTGCATATCCGTAGCACTACACTCAATACTTTTAGCACTACACTGAATACACATTGCACTGCACTAAATACCCCTAGCACTACACTGAATATTGAATATCCATAGCACTACACTCAATACCCCTAGCACTACACTGAATATTGAATACCCATAGTGGTACACTGAATACCGAATACCCAAAGCACTACACTAAATACCCCTAGCACTACACTGAATACTGAATATCCATAGCACTACACTCAATACCCCTAGCACTACACTGAATACTGAATACCCATAGTGCTACACTGAATGCTGAATACCCGTAGCACTATACTGAATACTGAATACCCGTAGTCCTACACTAAATACTGAATACCCGTAGCACTACACTGAATACTGAATACCCGTAGCACTACACTGAATACCCGTAGCACTAGACTGAATACTGAATACCCGTAGAACTATAATGAATACACGTAGCACTATACTGAATACCTGTAGCACTACACGGAGTACCAATACCACTACACTACACTGAATACTAAATACCCGTAGCAATACACTGAATACCCGTAGAACTACACTGAATGTCTGTAGCACTACACTGAATACCCGTAGCACTATACTGAATACTCGTAGAGCTATACTGAAGACTGAATACCCGTAGAGCTACATGGAATACTGAATAGCCGTAGCACTACACTGAATACTGAATACCCGTAGTCTGTAGCACTAGACTGAATACTGAATATTTTATTTATTTGACCTTTATTTAACCAGGCAAGTCAGTTAAGAACAAATTCTTATTCGGGAACTGCTTGTTCAGGGGCAGAACGACAGATTTGTACCTTGTCAGCTGGGGGGTTTGAACTCACAACCTTCCGGTTACTAGTCCAACGCTCTAACCACTAGGCTACCCTGCCGCCCCATACCCGTAGAACTATAATGAATACCGAATACCCGTAGAACTACACTGAATACCCGTAGTGCTACACTAAATACTGAATATCCGTAGCACTATACTGAATACTGAATACCCATAGTGCTACACTGAATGCTGAATACCCGTAGCACTACACTGAATACTGAATACCTGTAGCACTACACTGAATACCTGTAGCACTAGACTGAATACTGAATACCCGTAGAACTATAATGAATACCCTTGGCACTACACTGAATACTGAATACCTGCAGCACTACACTGAATACCAATACCACTACACTGAATACTGAATACCCATAGCACTACACTGAATACTGAATACCTATAGCACTACACTGAATACTGAATACACGTAGCACTATACTGAATACCTGTAGCACTACACGGAGTACCAATACCACTACACTGAATACTGAATACCCGTAGCAATACACTGAATACCCGTAGAACTACACTGAATGTCTGTAGCACTACACTGAATACCCGTAGCACTATACTGAATACTGAATACCCGTAGAGCTATACTGAAGACTGAATACCCGTAGAGCTACATGGAATACTGAATAGCCGTAGCACTACACTGAATACTGAATACCCGTAGCACTACACTGAATACCCGTAGCACTACACTGAATACTGAATACCCGTAGCACTACACTGAATACCCGTAGCACTACACTGAATGCAGAATACACATAGAGCTATACTGAAGACTGAATACCCTTAGCACTTCAATACCCGTAGCACTACACTGAATACCCGTAGCACTACACTGAATACTGAATACCCGTAGCACTACACTGAATGCAGAATACACATAGAGCTATACTGAAGACTGAATACCCGTAGCACTTCACTGAATACTGCACCACCACTCAGTCTGCAATACATTTTGACTTACTCTGAATACCAATACAGTTCATATAGCAATGGAGTACCATTGTTTACATTCTCGTGACTATATTGTATTTGCAAACTCATGATGTGCAGGGAGCAGTAGAATGTTCTCAGTTCAGTACACAATGGGATAAATGATGGCAATGTGAAACCTGTCAGGAAATGACATGTTAGATAACACTGTGCCACATCTCTTTCGGCAGATTTTGTCAATATAAGAAAACATCAAAATTACAATGAGACTCTGAAATAGAAGGGGGAAAACCCCCACTGCTTCTTTAAATTTGATTCCGTGTTCTATCTTTTAGAAAACGGCAAAGTAAATTAAAAGGTCTAGGAATATGTGAGATCAACCAGTGTATAGATTGCATTGAGAGTGGAGGTATGGCTGTCTGGTCAATGTGTTAGTTCTAGATAAGGAATATGCTGCAGATAAAAACTTGCCCTGAAAATGTTTAGTGTAGGTAGTAGTGTAAGAAGAGGGTATAGGTAGTAGTGTAAGAAGAGGGTATAGGTAGTAGTGTAAGAAGAGGGTATAGGTAGTAGTGTAAGAAGAGGGTATAGGTAGTAGTGTAAGAAGAGGGTATAGGTAGTAGTGTAAGAAGAGAGTAAAGGTAGTAGTGTAAGAATATGGTATAGGTAGTAGTGTAAGAAGAGGGTATAGGTAGTAGTGTATGAAGAGGGTATAGGTAGTAGTGTAAGAAGAGGCTATAGGTAGTAGTGTAAGAAGAGGGTATAGGTAGTAGTGTAAGAATATGGTATAGGTAGTAGTGTAAGAAGAGGGTATAGGTAGTAGTGTATGAAGAGGGTATAGGTAGTAGTGTAAGAAGAGGCTATAGGTAGTAGTGTAAGAAGAGGGTATAGGTAGTAGTGTAAGAAGAGGGTATAGGTAGTAGTGTAAGAAGAGGGTATAGGTAGTAGTGTAAGAAGAGGGTATAGGTAGTAGTGTAAGAAGAGGGTATAGGTAGTAGTGTAAGAAGAGGGTATAGGTAGTAGTGTAAGAAGAGGGTATAGGTAGTAGTGTTAGAAGAGGGTATAGGTAGTAGTGTAAGATGAGGGTATAGGTAGTAGTGTAAGAAGAGGGTATAGGTAGTAGTGTAAGAAGAGGGTATAGGTAGTAGTGTAAGAAGAGGGTGTAGGTAGTGGTGTAAGAAGAGGGTATAGGTAGTAGTGTAAGAAGAGGGTATAGGTAGTAGTGTAAGAAGAGGGTATAGGTAGTAGTGTAAGAAGAGGGTGTAGGTAGTAGTGTAAGAATATGGTATAGGTAGTAGTGTAAGAAGAGGTTATAGGTAGTAGTGTAGGAAGAGGGTATAGGTAGTAGTGTAAGAAGAGGGTATAGGTAGTAGTGTAAGAAGAGGGTATAGGTAGTAGTGTAAGAAGAGGGTATAGGTAGTAGTGTAAGAAGAGGGTATAGGTAGTAGTGTAAGAAGAGGGTATAGGTAGTAGTGTAAGAAGAGGGTATAGGTAGTAGTGTAAGAAGAGGGTATAGGTAGTAGTGTAAGAAGAGGGTATAGGTAGTAGTGTAAGAAGAGGGTATAGGTAGTAGTGTAAGAAGAGGTTATAGGTAGTAGTGTAAGAAGAGGGTATAGGTAGTAGTGTAAGAAGAGGGTATAGGTAGTAGTGTAAGATGAGGGTATAGGTAGTAGTGTAAGAAGAGGGTATAGGTAGTAGTGTAAGAAGAGGGTATAGGAAGTAGTGTAAGATGAGGGTATAGGTAGTAGTGTAAGAAGAGGGTATAGGTAGTAGTGTAAGATGAGGGTATAGGTAGTAGTGTAAGATGAGGGTATAGGTAGTAGTGTAAGATGAGGGTATAGGTAGTAGTGTAAGAAGAGGGTATAGGAAGTAGTGTAAGAAGAGGGTATAGGTAGTAGTGTAAGAAGAGGGTATAGGTAGTAGTGTAAGAAGAGGGTATAGGTAGTAGTGTAAGAAGAGGGTATAGGTAGTAGTGTAAGAAGAGGGTATAGGTAGTAGTGTAAGAAGAGGGTATAGGTAGTAGTGTAAGAAGAGGGTATAGGTAGTAGTGTAAGAAGAGGGTATAGGTAGTAGTGTAAGATGAGGGTATAGGTAGTATTGTAAGTAAGTGTAGTGTAGCCTAGTGTTTAGAGTGTAGGGGGGGGGGGCAAGTAGCCTAGTGGTTAGAGTGTAGGGGGGGCAGGTAGCCTGGTGATTAGAGTGTAGGGGGGGCAAGAAGCCTAGTGGTTAGAGTGTAGGGGCGGGGGCAGGTAGCCTAGTGATTCGAGTGTAGGGGGGCAGGTAGCCTAGTGGTTAGAGTGTAGGGGGTGGGCAGGCAACCTAGTGGTTAGAGTGTAGGGGCGGCAGGTAGCTTAGTGGTTAGAGTGTAGGGAGGGGGCAGGTAGCCTAGTGGTTAGAGTGGAGGGAGGGGGCAGGTAGCCTAGTGGTTAGAGTGGAGGGAGGGGGCAGGTAGCCTAGTGGTTAGAGCGTTGGGCCAGTAACCAAAAGGTTGATAGATTGAATTCCCGAGCTGACAAGGTAAAAATCTGTCATTCTGCCCCTGAACAAGGCAGTTAACCCACTGTTCCTAGGCAGTCATTGTAAATAAGAATTTGTTCTTAACTGACTTGCCTAGTTAATTTTAAAAATATCTATATATATATTTTTTAAAATCAACTGTAGTTGTAACCTTGATACCACTATCAAACACACTGATGTGAATTCATCCTTCATGCCGTTGTTCAGTGGTGATCCGTTGTTGTTTTCATCCTTGTCCGTTGTGTTGGGCTGAGTGTGTTGTCAGGGAAGGTCTTTGGTCAGGGTATTATATCTAGGACATCTGGTTCTCTGTGAGCTGGAGGAAGATTACTGCACTGCTGTGCTGCGGCTGTCTGACAGAGGACGAGAACAAGGGACTAACAGGCGGTGCCACTCAGTGAGACAGTGGACTAATAGTCAGGGCCACTCAGTGAGACAGTGGACTAACAGTCAGGGCCACTCAGTGAGACAAGGGACTAACAGTCAGGGCCACTCAGTGAGACAGTGGACTAACAGTCAGGGCCACTCAGTGAGACAGTGGACTAACAGTCAGGGCCACTCAGTGAGACAGTGGACTAACAGTCAGGACACTCAGTGAGACAGTGGACTAACAGTCAGGACACTCAGTGAGACAGTGGACTAACAGTCAGGGCCACTCAGTGAGACAAGGGACTAACAGTCAGGGCCACTCAGTGAGACAAGGGACTAACAGTCAGGGCCACTCAGTGAGACAGTGGACTAACAGTCAGGACACTCAGTGAGACAGTGGACTAACAGTCAGGGCCACTCAGTGAGACAGTGGACTAACAGTCAGGACACTCAGTGAGACAGTGGACTAACAGTCAGGGCCACTCAGTGAGACAAGGGACTAACAGTCAGGGCCACTCAGTGAGACAAGGGACTAACTGTCAGGGCCACTCAGTGAGACAGTGGACTAACAGTCAGGGCCACTCAGTGAGACAAGGGACTAACAGTCAGGGCCACTCAGTGAGACAGTGGACTAACAGTCAGATCCACTCAGTGAGACAGTGGACTAACAGTCAGGGCCACTCAGTGAGACAATGGACTAACAGTCAGATCCACTCAGTGAGACAGTGGACTAACAGTCAGGGCCCTCAGTGAGACAGTGGACTAACAGTCAGGGCCACTCAGTGAGACAAGGGACTAACAGTCAGGGCCACCCAGCGAGACAAGGGACTAACAGACAGGGACACTCAGTGAGACAGGGGACTAACAGTCAGGGCCACCCAGTGAGACAGTGGACTAACAGTCAGGACACTCAGTGAGACAGTGGACTAACAGTCAGGACACTCAGTGAGACAGTGGACTAACAGTCAGGGCCACTCAGTGAGACAAGGGACTAACAGTCAGGGCCACTCAGTGAGACAGTGGACTAACAGTCAGGGCCACTCAGTGAGACAGTGGACTAACAGTCAGGACACTCAGTGAGACAGTGGACTAACAGTCAGGGCCACTCAGTGAGACAGTGGACTAACAGTCAGGACACTCAGTGAGACAGTGGACTAACAGTCAGGGCCACTCAGTGAGACAAGGGACTAACAGTCAGGGCCACTCAGTGAGACAAGGGACTAACTGTCAGGGCCACTCAGTGAGACAGTGGACTAACAGTCAGGGCCACTCAGTGAGACAAGGGACTAACAGTCAGGGCCACTCAGTGAGACAGTGGACTAACAGTCAGATCCACTCAGTGAGACAGTGGACTAACAGTCAGGGCCACTCAGTGAGACAATGGACTAACAGTCAGATCCACTCAGTGAGACAGTGGACTAACAGTCAGGGCCCCTCAGTGAGACAGTGGACTAACAGTCAGGGCCACTCAGTGAGACAATGGACTAACAGTCAGGGCCACTCAGTGAGACAAGGGACTAGCAGTCAGGGACACTCAGTGAGACAGTGGACTAACAGTCAGGGCCACTCAGTGAGACAAGGGACTAACAGTCAGGGCCACTCAGTGAGACAGTGGACTAACGGTCAGGGCCACTCAGTGAGACAGTGGACTAACAGTCAGGACACTCAGTGAGACAGTGGACTAACAGTCAGGGCCACTCAGTGAGACAAGGGACTAACAGTCAGGGCCACTCAGTGAGACAAGGGACTAACAGTCAGGGTCACTCAGTGAGACAAGGGACTAACAGTCAGGGCCACTCAGTGAGACAGTGGACTAACAGTCAGGGCCACTCAGTGAGACAAGGGACTAACAGTCAGGGCCACTCAGTGAGACAAGGGACTAACAGTCAGGGCCACTCAGTGAGACAGTGGACTAACAGTCAGGGCCACTCAGTGAGACAGTGGACTAACAGTCAGGGACACTCAGTGAGACAGTGGACTAACAGTCAGGGCCACTCAGTGAGACAGTGGACTAACAGTCAGGGCCACTCAGTGAGACAGTGGACTAACAGTCAGGGCCACTCAGTGAGACAGTGGACTAACAGTCAGGGCCACTCAGTGAGACAAGGGACTAACAGTCAGGGCCACTCAGTGAGACAGTGGACTAACAGTCAGGGCCACTCAGTGAGACAGTGGACTAACAGTCAGGGCCACTCAGTGAGACAGTGGACTAACAGTCAGGGCCACTCAGTGAGACAGTGGACTAACAGTCAGGGCCACTCAGTGAGACAGTGGACTAACAGTCAGGGCCACTCAGTGAGACAGTGGACTAACAGTCAGGGCCACTCAGTGAGACAGTGGACTAACAGTCAGGGCCACTCAGTGAGACAGTGGACTAACAGTCAGGGCCACTCAGTGAGACAAGGGACTAACAGTCAGGGCCACTCAGTGAGACAGTGGACTAACAGTCAGGGCCACTCAGTGAGACAGTGGACTAACAGTCAGGGACACTCAGTGAGACAGTGGACTAACAGTCAGATCCACTCAGTGAGACAAGGGACTAACAGTCAGGGCCACTCAGTGAGACAAGGGACTAACAGTCAGGGCCACTCAGTGAGACAGTGGACTAACAGTCAGGGCCACTCAGTGAGACAAGGGACTAACAGTCAGGGCCACTCAGTGAGACAAGGGACTAACAGTCAGGGCCACTCAGTGAGACAGTGGACTAACAGTCAGGGCCACTCAGTGAGACAAGGGACTAACAGGCGGTGCCACTCAGTGAGACAGTGGACTAACAGTTAGGGCCACTCAGTGAGACAGTGGACTAACTGTCAGGGCCACTCAGTGAGACAAGGGACTAACAGTCAGGGCCACTCAGTGAGACAGTGGACTAACAGTCAGGGCCACTCAGTGAGACAAGGGACTAACAGGCGGTGCCACTCAGTGAGACAGTGGACTAACAGTCAGGGCCACTCAGTGAGACAGTGGACTAACAGTCAGGGCCACTCAGTGAGACAAGGGACTAACAGTCAGGGCCACTCAGTGAGACAGTGGACTAACAGTCAGGGCCACTCAGTGAGACAGTGGACTAACAGTCAGGGCCACTCAGTGAGACAGTGGACTAACAGTCAGGGCCACTCAGTGAGACAGTGGACTAACAGTCAGGGCCACTCAGTGAGACAGTGGACTAACAGTCAGGGCCACTCAGTGAGACAAGGGACTAACAGTCAGGGCCACTCAGTGAGACAGTGGACTAACAGTCAGGGCCACTCAGTGAGACAGTGGACTAACAGTCAGGGCCACTCAGTGAGACAGTGGACTAACAGTCAGGGCCACAAAGTGTCAGTTGCAGGGCCCATTGCAACTGTGTGTTACAGTTGTCCTTGATGAGAATTCACCATCACAGGGACAGATTGATCTCTTCTTAAACTACTCAGTAGGAACTCCATTCATCACATTTCATAAACAAACCCTTGGCCAATTCGCTTCCCTCGTCTGGAAATTCCAGTTGTCACTGAATTGCTTTTCAGTCTGTCTATTTCAGTCATTTTACAATTATTTGAGCAATTGCTTCCACAAAGGCAATTTAGCAATGAGTCTGTTTTTGTCAATTAGTGAAAGCCACGGCCAGATGCTGTGCATCGGCTTAATTGAGGAATCATCTGTGTTATATGTTTAAGTAAATTGAAGTATTAGAATCATTATGGGAGTGTTAAACGTGCTTTGATTCAAGGCCATAAATTACATGTATGTCACTGTTTATCTCACAGTTTTCCTTCTGTCACCAGCATCACGTATTGTAATGGTGTTATCCAAAGGGAGTCAATATAATCTGGGTAGAGTAATGAGTAATACCCACTGGTGTCATTCGTTGGCATGGAGATGAAACTGAACGGGAGTGGTCGATAACAGCAACCACTGCTTTTTTCCCCCCGAAGCAATCACCTGCCAAACAAGGTCTCCTTGGTTTCCTCCCCCTTCCCCAGCCCTGTCCCTAACCCTGCAGGTTATGCGTGGGCCTGTGTGATGACTCCCCTCTACTCCTCATGATCCAGTTGGTCAGTACCTGCCTCTCCTCCCCCTTCCCCAGCCCTGTCCCTAACCCTGCAGGTTATGGGTGGGCCTGTGTGATGACTCCCCTCTACTCCTCATGATCCAGTTGGTCAGTACCTGCCTCTCCTCCCCCTTCCCCAGCCCTGTCCCTAACCCTGCAGGTTATGCATGGGTCTGTGTGATGACTCCCCTCTACTCCTCATGATCCAGTTGGTCAGTACCTGCCTCTCCTTCCCCAGCCCTGTCCCTAACCCTGCAGGTTATGCGTGGGCCTGTGTGATGACTCCCCTCTACTCCTCATGATCCAGTTGGTCAGTACCTGCCTCTCCTCCCCTTCCCCAGCCCTGTCCCTAACCCTGCAGGTTATGCATGGGTCTGTGTGATGACTCCCTCTACTCCTCATGATCCAGTTGGTCAGTACCTTCCTCTCCTCCCCTTCCCCAGCCCTGTCCCTAACCCTGCAGGCCGTGGGCCTGTGTGATGACTCCCTCTACTCCTCATGATCCAGTTGGTCAGTACCTGCCTCTCCTCCCCCTTCCCCAGCCCTGTCCCTAACCCTGCAGGTTATGCATGGGCCTGTGTGATGACTCCCCTCTACTCCTCATGATCCAGTTGGTCAGTACCTGCCTCTCCTCCCCTTCCCCAGCCCTGTCCCTAACCCTGCAGGTTATGGGTGGGCCTGTGTGATGACTCCCCTCTACTCCTCATGATCCAGTTGGTCAGTACCTTCCTCTCCTCCCCCTTCCCCAGCCCTGTCCCTAACCCTGCAGGTTATGCGTGGGCCTGTGTGATGACTCCCTCTACTCCTCATGATCCAGTTGGTCAGTACCTGCCTCTCCTCCCCCTTCCCCAGCCCTGTCCCTAACCCTGCAGGTTATGCGTGGGCCTGTGTGATGACTCCCCTCTACTCCTCATGATCCAGTTGGTCAGTACCTGCCTCTCCTCCCCCTTCCCCAGCCCTGTCCCTAACCCTGCAGGTTATGCGTGGGCCTGTGTGATGACTCCCCTCTACTCCTCATGATCCAGTTGGTCAGTACCTGCCTCTCCTCCCCCTTCCCCAGCCCTGTCCCTAACCCTGCAGGTTATGCGTGGGCCTGTGTGATGACTCCCCTCTACTCCTCATGATCCAGTTGGTCAGTACCTGCCTCTCCTCCCCCTTCCCCAGCCCTGTCCCTAACCCTGCAGGTTATGCGTGGGCCTGTGTGATGACTCCCCTCTACTCCTCATGATCCAGTTGGTCAGTACCTGCCTCTCCTCCCCCTTCCCCAGCCCTGTCCCTAACCCTGCAGGTTATGCGTGGGCCTGTGTGATGACTCCCCTCTACTCCTCATGATCCAGTTGGTCAGTACCTGCCTCTCCTCCCCTTCCCCAGCCCTGTCCCTAACCCTGCAGGTTATGCATGGGTATGTGTGATGACTCCCTCTACTCCTCATGATCCAGTTGGTCAGTACCTGCCTCTCCTCCCCTTCCCCAGCCCTGTCCCTAACCCTGCAGGTTATGCGTGGGCCTGTGTGATGACTCCCTCTACTCCTCATGATCCAGTTGGTCAGTACCTGCCTCTCCTCCCCCTTCCCCAGCCCTGTCCCTAACCCTGCAGGTTATGGGTGGGCCTGTGTGATGACTCCCTCTACTCCTCATGATCCAGTTGGTCAGTACCTGCCTCTCCTCCCCTTCCCCAGCCCTGTCCCTGACTCTGCAGGTTATTCGTGGGCCTGTGTGATGACTCCCCTCTACTCCTCATGATCCAGTTGGTCAGTACCTGCCTCTCCTCCCCCCTTCCCCAGCCATGTCCCTAACCCTGCAGGTTATGCGTGGGCCTGTGTGATGACTCCCTCTACTCCTCATGATCCAGTTGGTCAGTACCTGCCTCTCCTCCCCTTCCCCTGCCATGTCCCTAACCCTGCAGGTTATGCGTGGGCCTGTGTGATGACTCCCTCTACTCCTCATCAGTTGGTCAGTACCTGCCTCTCCTCCCCTTCCCCAGCCCTGTCCCTAACCCTGCAGGTTATGCGTGGGCCTGTGTGATGACTCCCCTCTACTCCTCATGATCCAGTTGGTCAGTACCTGCCTCTCCTCCCCCTTCCCCAGCCCTGTCCCTAACCCTGCAGGTTATGCGTGGGCCTGTGTGATGACTCCCCTCTACTCCTCATCAGTTGGTCAGTACCTGCCTCTCCTCCCCCTTCCCCTGCCCTGTCCCTAACCCTGCAGGTTATTTGTGGGCCTGTGTGATGACTCCCCTCTACTCCTCATGATCCAGTTGGTCAGTACCTGCCTCTCCTCCCCCTTCCCCTGCCCTGTCCCTAACCCTGCAGGTTATGCGTGGGCCTGTGTGATGACTCCCCTCTACTCCTCATGATCCAGTTGGTCAGTACCTGCCTCTCCTCCCCCTTCCCCTGCCCTGTCCCTAACCCTGCAGGTTATGCGTGGGCCTGTGTGATGACTCCCCTCTACTCCTCATGATCCAGTTGGTCAGTACCTGCCTCTCCTCCCCCTTCCCCAGCCCTGTCCCTAACCCTGCAGGTTATGCGTGGGCCTGTGTGATGACTCCCCTCTACTCCTCATGATCCAGTTGGTCAGTACCTGCCTCTCCTCCCCCTTCCCCAGCCCTGTCCCTAACCCTGCAGGTTATGGGTGGGCCTGTGTGATGACTCCCCTCTACTCCTCATCAGTTGGTCAGTACCTGCCTCTCCTCCCCCTTCCCCAGCCCTGTCCCTAACCCTGCAGGTTATTCGTGGGCCTGTGTGATGACTCCCCTCTACTCCTCATCAGTTGGTCAGTACCTGCCTCTCCTCCCCCTTCCCCAGCCCTGTCCCTAACCCTGCAGGTTATGCGTGGGCCTGTGTGATGACTCCACTCTACTCCTCATCAGTTGGTCAGTACCTGCCTCTCCTCCCCCTTCCCCTGCCCTGTCCCTAACCCTGCAGGTTATGCGTGGGCCTGTGTGATGACTCCGCTCTCCCAGTCAGTCTCTTACTAAGTGGTGTACAATACAATAGCGTTAACAATCAGAACCTCCATTCTAAAGCATCGCAGGCACATTCTTGCTCTCCCCAGGGTGACTCAATGATTTGGTGAGCCTTTCTTTGTACGTATAATGTTGCTCACAGTGCACCTTGCTTTCTTCAATAGCAGAATTCTCATTTTGTTATTGGATATCAGATGCTACATCACTTTCATGGTATTATATATCCCATTGTTTTTAACAGGGTCTCTCTTTCCATTGGTTCAACATGCCAGGTCTACTTATTGAATGCATTTACACTGAGTGTACCAAAACATTAAAAACACCTGCTCTTTCCATGACATAGACTTGACCAGGCAAATCCATGTCTCTATGTCTCCTCCCCTTCATCTGGATTTTACAGGTGACATCAGTAAGGGAGCGTAGCTTTCACCTGTATTCACCTGGTCGGTCTGTGTCATGGAAAGAAAGGGAAGGGAGAGGGGATACCTAGTCAGTTGAGTGGATATAATGTAAAGTGGATTTAACAGGTGACATCAGGAAGGGAGCGTAGCTTTCACCTAGATTCACCTGGTCAGTCTGTGTCATGGAAAGAAGACGAAACCTTTTGTACACTCAACTCATAAGATACATGTTAAGAAAGCTTGGTACTGTAGATGTATGTATCTAGGGAGGAAGCTAAAACTCTTATTTCAAAAAGTACAGTATATTACAGTCCATAGAAGGGATGGATCAGTTCATCATAGCACTCAAACCTGATAGTGAATAGGGATAGCTCTAATCAGCACCTGTGTCTGGGAGAAAAAACATGACATTGTCAGTATTCTTTCCGTTGTTAAAATCTTTAATCCCACTGTGCTTGGCACCTAATTATCACACGCTAAACTCATTTGCACTCTCTAGCACAGTCAGACTGTAGGGAAGGATACAACCAGGTGCTTTACCCATGTACTGCACATCTCATTCACACCCATCAATGGATGGATGCTATCACACAATTATATTGCTAAACTGTACAATTTAAACGTTTCTACCACAAACTGTCACAAAAGATTTATTGTAAATATGGACAGTGGGAGATGGAGCTTTGGATGCTGTTATAGAGAGAGAAGAGAGAGAAGGACCACATTAGAGAGAAGGACCATATTAGAGAGAAGGACCACATTAGAGAGAAGGACCACATTAGAGAGAAGGACCACATTAGAGAGAAGGACCACATTAGAGAGAAGGACCACATTAGAGAGAAGGACCACATTAGAGAGAAGGACCACATTAGAGAGAAGGACCACATTAGAGAGAAGGACCACATTAGAGAGAAGGACCACATTAGAGAGAAGGACCACATTAGAGAGAAGGACCACATTAGAGAGAAGGACCACATTAGAGAGAAGGACCACATTAGAGAGAAGGACCACATTAGAGAGAAGGACCATATTAGAGAGAAGGACCACATTAGAGAGAAGGACCACATTAGAGAGAAGGACCACATTAGAGAGAAGGACCACATTAGAGAGAAGGACCACATTAGAGAGAAGGACCACATTAGAGAGAAGGACCACGTTAGAGAGAAGGACCACATTAGAGAGAAGGACCACATTAGAGAGAAGGACCACATTAGAGAGAAGGACCACATTAGAGAGAAGGACCACATTAGAGAGAAGGACCACATTGGAAGAAACTTTGACCTCGACACTTCAAGGCACAACGCCCCTGACCTAAACCCCTAAAACATGTATGTGTAGGACCTTGTTGTTGTATTGATCTTTCAATTAACGGAAATATAAATGCAACATGCAACAATTTCTAGAATTTTACTGAGTTACAGTTCATATAAGGCAATCAGTCAATTGAAATAAATTCATTAGGCCCTAGTATATGAATTTCACATGCCAGGGAACACAGAAATTCATCTGTTGGTCACAGATACCTTAAAAAAATAAAGTAGGAGCGTGGATCAGAAAACCAGTCAGTATTTGGTGTGTCCACCATTTGCCTCATGCAGCGCGACACATCTCCATCGCATAGAGTTGATCAGGCTGTTGATTTTGGCCTGTGGAATATTTTGGGCTCCAGAGCGGCGCAGCAGTCTAAGGCACTACATCTCAGTGCTATAGGCGTCACTACAGACCTGGTTTGATTCCAGGCTGTATCACAACTGGCCGTGATTGGGAGTCCCATAGGGTGGTGCGCAATTTGCCCAGCGTCGTCCGGGTTAGTGCTTAACCGGGGTAGGCCGTCATTGTAAATAAGAATTTGTTCTTAACTGACTTGCCTAGTTAAATAAAGATTAAATTTAAAAAATATAAAAATGTTGTCCCACTCCTCTTCAATGGCTGTGCGAAGTTGCTGGATATTGGTGGGAACTGGAACACGCTGTCGTACATGTCGATCTAGAGCATCCCAAACATGCTCAATGGGTGTAATGTCTGGTGAGTACGAAGGCCATGGAAGAACTGGGACAGTTTCAGCTTCCAGGAATTGTGTACAGATCCTTGCAACATGGAGCTGTGCATCTTCATGCTGAAACATTAAGTGATGGTGGCAAATGAATGACACGACAATGGGCCCCCTATGTTCACAATGTTGACATCAGCAAACCGCTCACACAACACCATACATGCTCTTCTGCCATCTGCCCGGTACAGTTGAAACCGGGATTAATCCGTGAAGAGCACACTTCCCAGTGTGCCAGTGGCTATCGAAAGTGAGCATTTAACCACTGAAGTCGGTTACAATGCCGAACTGCAGTCTGGTCAAGACCCTGGTGAGGACGACGAGCACACAGATGAACTTCCCTGAGACGGTTTCTGAAAGTTTGTGCAGAAATTCTTCAGATTCACAAACCCACAGTTTCATCAGCTGTACGGGTGGCTGGTCTCAGACGATCCCGCAGGTGAAGAAGCCGGATATCGAGGTCCTGGGCTGATGTGGTATGCAGTTGTGAGGCCGGTTGGACATACTGCCAAATTCTCTAAAACATTAAATTCTCTGGCAGCAGCTCTGGTGGACATTCCTGTAGGAAACATGCCAATTGCACACTCCTTCAAAGCTTGAGACATCTGTGGCATTGTGTTGTGTGACAAAACTGCACATTTTAAAGTGGCCTTTTATTGTCCCCACCTGTGTAATGATCATGCTGTGTAATCAGGTTCTTGATATGCCACTGTCAGGTGGATGGATTATCTTGGCAGAGGAGAAATGCTCACTAACAGGGATGTTAACATATATTTATATGGAACATTTCTGGGATCTTTTATTTCAGCTCATGAAAGATGGGACCATCATTTTACATGTTGCGTTTATATTTTGTTCAGGCGTATTTTAAATGTGTGTGTCTGTTTTTGTTGAAGCATTCTCTCTATGTTTTTGTGTGGACCCCAGGAAGAGTAGCTACTGCTTCTGCAACATGGGGATCCTAAAACAAATAATCAAATACAAACACGAGAATAGAAAGTGATTTCACCTTTTAGTGTCAAGGGACCCTAGATGGATAGTCCTACTTGGACGAGAGATCTTCCTTCTCACATGTCAGTAAACCACTGGAGGAGGCCACAGCAACAAAAAAAAACTACAAATTCAGAAAAATATATGAAATGCAGAATCCTTTTTAAGATTATATAGTGTCATGCATCTTCAAGGATGCCCAGCTCACATGAGCTTACTTTTATTTATTTTATAGCATTTGAAATTTGGCATTGAAAAATAACCTGAGTAGTTTAAGCTAAGAAGAAGCAAACAGGTATTGTATTATTTGCCTGAATATCCAGTGACTTTCACGCAGCAGCCAGACTCTCTCTCTCTGTAACACAGTGTGACTCCGTGATGATTAGTTCTTGTTGCGTCTGGACGGAGGCCAGCCAGCATTGTAGTGTCATAAAGGTTCTCCAACTGTGATCAACATAAACAAGCAGGATATTGACTGGGTTTGTAGGGCCCCCTTGTGTTGAGTCCTTCTGGATTGTTTTATTGTCTTTTATCTCACTTTCTTTAACGAGGCAAGTCGATTAAGAACTAATGGTTATTTACAATGATGGCCGATGTATCATAAGCACGGACACAGGAGGGAAAGACTCCATCCTCACCTTCTCTGTGCCTTGCATGTGATGTTATAGTGTTGCACAGAATGACAAGGGCAGCACTGGCCGGTATTCAGACCGATGCTAAGTTTGCTACATATCAGACCGATGCTAAGTTTGCTACATATCAGACCGATGCTAAGTTTGCTACATATCAGACCGATGCTAAGTTTGCTACATATCAGACCGATGCTAAGTTTGCTACATATCAGACCGATGCTAAGTTTGCTACATATCAGACCGATGCTAAGTTTGCTACATATCAGACCGATGCTATGTTTGCTACATATCAGACCGATGCTAAGTTTGCTACATATCAGACCGATGCTAAGTTTGCTACATATCAGACCGATGCTAAGTTTGCGACATATCAGACCGATGCTATGTTTGCTACATATCAGACCGATGCTAAGTTTGCTACATATCAGACCGATGCTAAGTTTGCTACATATCAGACCGATGCTAAGTTTGCTACATATCAGACCGATGCTATGTTTGCTACATATCAGACCGATGCTAAGTTTGCTACATATCAGACCGATGCTAAGTTTGCTACATATCAGACCGATGCTAAGTTTGCGACATATCAGACCGATGCTAAGTTTGCTACATATCAGACCGATGCTAAGTTTGCTACATATCAGACCGATGCTAAGTTTGCGACATATCAGACCGATGCTAAGTTTGCTACATATCAGACCGATGCTAAGTTTGCTACATATCAGACCGATGCTAAGTTTGCTACATATCAGACCGATGCTAAGTTTGCTACATATCAGACCGATGCTAAGTTTGCGACATATCAGACCGATGCTAAGTTTGCTACATATCAGACCGATGCTAAGTTTGCTACATATCAGACCGATGCTAAGTTTGCGACATATCAGACCGATGCTAAGTTTGCTACATATCAGACCGATGCTATGTTTGCTACATATCAGACCGATGCTAAGTTTGCTACATATCAGACCGATGCTAAGTTTGCTACATATCAGACCGATGCTAAGTTTGCGACATATCAGACCGATGCTATGTTTGCTACATATCAGACCGATGCTAAGTTTGCTACATATCAGACCGATGCTAAGTTTGCTACATATCAGACCGATGCTAAGTTTGCTACATATCAGACCGATGCTAAGTTTGCTACATATCAGACCGATGCTAAGTTTGCTACATATCAGACCGATGCTAAGTTTGCTACATATCAGACCGATGCTAAGTTTGCGACATATCAGACCGATGCTATGTTTGCTACATATCAGACCGATGCTAAGTTTGCTACATATCAGACCGATGCTAAGTTTGCTACATATCAGACCGATGCTAAGTTTGCTACATATCAGACCGATGCTATGTTTGCTACATATCAGACCGATGCTAAGTTTGCTACATATCAGACCGATGCTAAGGTTGCTACATATCAGACCGATGCTAAGGTTGCTACATATCAGACCGATGCTAAGTTTGCTATATATCAGACAGATGCTAAGCTTGCTACATATCAGACCGATGCTAAGTTTGCTACATATCAGACCGATGCTAAGTTTGCTACATATCAGACCGATGCTATGTTTGCTACATATCAGACCGATGCTAAGTTTGCTACATATCAGACCGATGCTAAGTTTGCTACATATCAGACCGATGCTAAGGTTGCTACATATCAGACCGATGCTAAGTTTGCTATATATCAGACAGATGCTAAGCTTGCTACATATCAGACCGATGCTAAGTTTGCTACATATCAGACCGATGCTAAATTTGCTACATATCAGATCGATGCTAAGTTTGCTACATATCAGACCGATGCTAAGCTTGCTAAGGTAGCATGATGGTGCAGATTGAGATGGCAGCTTCGCTTCTAGTCCTTAGGAAACTGTGCAGTATTTTGAATGTATTATTTCTTACATTGTTAGCCCAGAAAACCTTAAGTGTTATTACATGCGCGCACACCACCCACCGCTTCCAGGTATATTACTCGCTATTACTCGCTAATGTCCAGTCCCTAGTTAACAAAGTCGACGAAATCAGGGCAAGAGTTGCTTTCCAAAGATATATCCAGGATTATAACATATCTCGGAAACATGGCTCGCTGGGGACATGCTTTCGGCGTCCATATAGCCAATGGGATTTTCAGTGCATCCTGCCGACAGGAATGAACATCTCTCTGGTAAGAAGAAGGGCAGGGGTGTATGTTTCATGATTAACGACTCATGGTGTAATTGTAACAACATACATGAACTCAAGTCCTTTTGTTCACCTGACCTAGAATTCCTCACAATCAACTGTCGACCGTATTATCTCCCAAGAGAACTCTCCCCGGTTATCGTCACAGTCGTATATATATATCCCCCCACAAGTGGATACCAAGACAGCCATCAAGGAACTTCACTGGACTTTATGCAAACTGGAAACCATTTATCCTGAGGCTACATTTATTGTAGCTGGGGATTTAAAAAAAGCTCATTTTAGAACAAGACTACCTAAATTCTATCAGCATATCGATTGCAGTACACGAGCGAGTAACATACTCGACCATTGCTACTCTAACTTCCACAATGCATACAAGGCCCTCCTCCGCCCTCCTTTTGGCAAATCCGACCATGACTCCATCTTGTTGCTCCCCTCCTATAGGCAGAAACTAAAACAGGAAGCGCCCGTGCTTAGGTCTATTCAACTCTGGTCTGACCAATCGGATTCCAAGCTTCAAGATGGCTTTGATCACGTGGACTGGGATATGTTCCGGGTAGCCTCAGCCAATAACATTGACGTATACGCTGACTCAGTGAGTGAGTTTATAAGGAAGTGTATAGGAGATGTTGTACCCACTGTGACTATTAAAACCTTCCCCAACCAGAAACCGTGGATTGAGGGCAGCATTCGCACAAAACTGAAAGCAAGTACCACCGCATTTAGTCATGGCAAGGCGACTGGAAACATGACCAAATACAAACTGTAGTTATTTCCTACGTAAGGCAATCAAACAAGCAAAGCGTCAGTATAGAGACAAAGTGGAGTCGCAATTCAACGGCTCAAACACAAGACGTATGTGGCAGAGTCTACAAACATCACGGATTACAAAAAAGAAACCCAGCACCGCCACGGACATCGACGTCTTGCTTCCAGACAAATTAAACAACGTCTTTGCGCGCTTTAAGGACAATATAGTGCCATCGATGCAGCCCGCTACCAAAGACTGTGGGCTCTCCTTCTCCATGGCCGACGTGAGTAAAACATTTAAACGTGTTAACCCCCAGGCGGCATCCCTAGCCGCGTCCTCAGAGCATATGCAGACCAGATGGCTGGTGTGTTTACGGACATATTCAATCAATTCGGATCCCAGTCTGCTGTCCCCACATGCTTCAAGATGGCCACCGTTGTTGTTCCCAAGAAAGCTAAGGTAACTGAACTAAATGACTATCGCCCCCCATAGCATTCACTTCTGTCATCATGAAGTGCTTTGAGAGACTAGTCAAGGACCATATCACCTCCACCCTACCTGTCACCCTAGACCCACTCCAAATTGCTTACCGCCCCAATAGGTCCACTGATGATGCAATAGCCATCAAACTGCACACTGCCCTTGCCCATCTGGACAAGAGGAATACCTATGTAAGAATGCTGTTCATTGACTACAACTCAGCATTCAACACCCTCCAAACTCCTCATTAAGTTGAGACCCCGGGTCTCCGACCTGTGCAACTTGATCCTGGACTTCCTGATTGGCAGTTGACAGTGCATGTCAGCGCAAAATCTAAGTGATGATGTAGGTGATGAAGGTAGGAAACAACATCTCCTCTCCGCTGATCCTCAACATTGGGGCCCCACAAGGGTGCGTTCTCAGCCCCCTCCTGTACTCCGTGTTCACCCACGACTGCGTGGCCATGCACGCCTCCAACTCAATCATCAAGTTCGACTCGGCGATGTCATCTACAAAATGGCTTCCAACACTCTACTCAGCAAACTGGATGCAGTCTATCACAGTGCCATCCGTTTTGTCACTAAAGCACCTTATACCACCCACCACTGCGACTTGTATGCTCTAGTCGGCTGGCCCTCACTACATATTCGTCGCCAGACCCACTGGCTCCAGGTCATCTACAAGTCCATGCTAGGTAAAGCTCCGCCTTATCTCAGTTCACTGGTCACGATGGCAACACCCATCCGTAGCACGCGCTCCAGCAGGTGTATCTCACTGATCATCCCTAAAGCCAACACCTCATTTGGCCGCCTTTCGTTCCAGTACTCTGCTGCCTGTGACTGGAACGAATTGCAAAAAATCGCTGAAGTTGGAGACTTTTATCTCCTCACCAACTTCAAACATCAGCTATCCGAGCAGCTAACCGATCGCTGCAGCTGTACATAGTCTATTGGTAAATAGCTCACCCTTTTCACCTACCTCATTCCCATACTGTTTTTATACTGTTTTTATTTATTTACTTTTCTGCTCTTTTGCACACCAATATCTCTACCTGTACATGCCCATCTGATCATTTATCACCAGTGTTAATCTGCAAAATTGTATTATTCGCCTACCTCCTCATGCCTTTTGCACACATTGTATATAGACTGCCCATTTTTTTCTACTGTGTTATTGACTTGCTAAATTGTTTACTCCATGTGTAACTCTGTGTTGTCTGTTCACACTGCTATGCTTTATCTTGGCCAGGTCGCAGTTGCAAATGAGAACTTGTTCTCAACTAGCCTACCTGGTTAAATAAAGGTGAAATAAAATAAAAAATAAAAGTTTGCAGATGACACTAAAGTGGTAGGCTTGATTACCAATAACGACGAGACAGCCTACAGGGAGGAGGTGAGGGCCCTCGGAGTGTGGTATCAGGATAATAAACTCTCACTCAATGTCAGCAAAAGAAATGAGATGATCGTGGACTTCAGGAAACAGCAAAGGAAGCACATCCCCTATCCACATCGACGGGATGGCAGTGGAGAAGGTGGAAAGTTTTAAGTTCCTCTGTGTACATATCACCGACAAACTAAAATCGTCCACGCACACAGACAGTGTGGTGAAGAAGGCGCAACAGCGCCTCTTCAACCTCAAGAGGCTGAAAAATATTGGCTTGTCACCTAAAACCCTGACTAACTTTTACAGATGCACAACCAGGACACCTACAGCACCCGATGTCACAGGAAGGCAACCACCCGAGCCACTGCCTGTTTACCCCGCTTCCATCCAGAAGGCGAGGTCAGTACAGGTGCATCAAAGCTGGGACAGAGAGATTGTAAAACAGCTTAATTCTCAAGGCCATCCCATTGTTAAACAGACACCACTAGCACAGAGAGGCGGCTGCCTACCTACAGACTTGATATCATTGGCCACTTTAATAAATGGAACACTAGTCACTTCAGTAATGCCACTTTAAGTGTGTTTACATATCTCGCTTTACTCATCTCATATGTATGTACTTTATACTGTATCCTTCACTGTCTATTCTTTACTATCTATTGCATCTTAGCCGCTCTGTCACTGCTCATCCATATATTTTATACTTATATATTCTCATCCCATTCCATTAATAGATTGTGTGTATTAGGTTTTGTTATGGAATTGTTAGATATTACTAACTTAGGTAATACCAGAAATTATTGCCTTTAGAGGGTCTTTCCTAGTCTGAGTACCAGTCTCTTTAATTATTATTTCACTAATGTTTCTACTGACACAGAGTAGGCTACAGGACATGGAAAGTTAGCTAAAAAGACCTGTACCCAGACTAGGTGTTTTCTTCATATTTGGCAACAACAATATACAAAAACATTGGCGAGGATTTCAGAAATAATTTCCAAATCTATTGCTAAACTTTCATTGCAAACGCAGCATGTGATTCATTTCCTGTGGCCCTCAGTATGTTATTTAATATCAACAATTCAGTCTTGTGGTATTTCAAGGACAGTTGCTCGTCCTTTTCTCAAATGCCTCAACCTAATTACCTAAACATACCTGAGATTTCATTACTTTTAACCCTCTTCTTTTACTCTGCCTCTTATACCCTCTACTTCCGAAAGTGTCTCGACATTAAACACTCACAACAACAGCCTGAGCTGTGTTTAAGACTTTGACACCCTTACCGTACCGATAAGGGTACGGTAAAACACAAAAAAACAGTTTTGAATTGGATTTACAGTTAATCATTGATTGACCAGTCACGAAGTTACTTCAATCCTGCAGGGCGCAAAACCATTTAATCTGAGAACATACATCAGCTCTGTTACTCTGTGGTTTCACTTCAGAGACCAAGGGGAGAAAGTTGGCTGTTCTTTGGGGACAGGATGTTAGTGTTGTTCGATAAACCAGTAGTCAGAGATGTGGGTGGCTGCCAGTCTTCCTCTGCTTTTTGTTTCTGTCTCTGCTGTCAGATCTTTTGTTCTTGTTTTCTCCAAACACCACCGTCACCGACAGTGTCTTTATTCCTCCCAGCTCTTTTCAAACGAAGAAGAACATGAAATGAAATGTCACAGGTGCAAATGCAGAGAGGAGGCGGATGTTCCTTTCCCATTGTGCGCTCAACGCTGTGAGACCAAAATAAAAGCAGTCAAAAGTCGATTTTCTGAAAGACAAAAAAAAAAAAAGCCTCTGAGTTTGCTGAAGAGATTGCTTTGTCTTCCTTGGAGCCCTGTCTCTGTGGAGAGGTGGAGTTGAGCCGATGGCTTGATCCAAATGGTGTATTGATGTAATCTATGCACCGATCCATAAGTGAATCCTTTTAGTCCCGGCAGCTCCTTCTCTAACTGTACTTTACAGCTTTTCTGTTCATCACAAAGCTTTCATGCCTCTGCAGCATGCGGCAGGCCCTTCATCACTCTCCACTGCATGCAGGGACCCGGCACAAACACCATGAATTCCTGCTGCAGCATTGATGCAGTGATTAAACATTGATAGTGTGGATGTCTGAGAGAGGTGCTGCCATCCTCGATCTTGGCTTAGTGGGCCGGCCACAGCTTTTTCCTGCTCTGCTGTCAGCCCCCTATTATAATACCTCCCCTGTTTGGAAGGGGAATCTGAGGGGTTGAAGGAAGACATTGGAAGATTTAGGCCTAATGATTCTGTCTGCAGGGCTGTTTACTGAGCAGGCCATCAGTGATGGTCCCCAGGCACGGGCCTAGCAGCAGCAGTACCAAACATTGTGCTCTCTGGACCCATGTCACACATTCACTCTCCCTCGCTTGATCTGCAAACAGGATTGGTCAACTTTCTCTCCAGACACCAGCATTGTAGAGAATTGGCTCTTGGTAACTGACAGCAATTGTTATGGAAATGGTGAGGCTTGCGAGAGATTAGCCAAAATGAGTATCTGAATGAGGCTGGCATTGGCAGTCAAAGAGACTGCGTGTGTCCCTCCTAGACCCAATGAGAGTTTTCGTAGGTGTTTTGATTGTACACGGCTTGGCTCTTCCATCCCTTTCTTGTTCAGCTCTCATTTCCACGCACCGTTTATTCCTGGCCATCGCACGGCGTGACTCCAATATCCTCATCATCTTCATTTCACCTGAGCGACGTCTCCTGTACTGTAGCCATGTACATAGCTTTCCTTTTTTTTAAAAGGTTATACAACCCCCTTCTATTGCAGCTGTCAGATAAGGATGTAGTGTAGTTTTACCAGGCCTGGCCTATGCCATGCTATTTATAACAGGGAGCGATAAGAGTACTGAGAGGAGCCAAAGAGGAGAGAGAGGCAGGCGATGCTCAGGAGCCCAGAGAGTCGTCTCAATACTACAAAATGGGGGTTCTGATATGGATACATGCACTTTGTATTTGTATGTATCTAATTGTTGTTGTGACATGGGTTTGGATGAGTGTTGGCTATAGGAAGACAGTGTCCGTGTCCAAATACACATACTAAATAGTAGGACGTTTGAGTATGCGAAAAAATAAGAAAGTTTTATAGTATGTAATATTTTTGAAAATGTAGTATAAATGCCCAGATGTCATAATCATTTCGGCCAATTATATATGGGGATGCGCTACCGAAACTTTAGCATTTTAGCTAATTAGCTACTTTACAACTACTTACTACTTTTTAGCTACTTTGCAACTACTTAGCATGTTATGCTAACCCTTACCTTAAGCAGTCACTGTCAAACCAGGGGCTTGTCCATATATGGAGGGTCAGGTCAATGCCATCAAGGATATTACTTCCTGCGCCGACAGAGATGGCCGCCTCGCTTCGCGTTCCCGCACTCAATACCATCTACTGTATCTTGCCTATGCCGCTCTGTACCATGACTCATTCATATATCTTATGTACATATTCTTTATCCCCTTACACTTGTGTCTATAAGGTAGTAAGTAGCTTTGGAATTGTTGGCTAGATTACTTGTTGGTTATTACTGCATTGTCGGAACTAGAAGCACAAGCAGTTCGCTACACTCGCACTAACATCTGCTAACCATGTGTATGTGACAAATAAAATTTGATTTGATTTGAAGAGTACTGAGAATATTTCCTCTCTGACCACACAGCCCAGCATCTGGAGTGTTCAGTCATTATTCCTGTTTTATTTGGTTTTGACTACAAGGAAATTGGTCCTCTGTTTCATAGTGTCTTGTAATCCCATGTGGGTTGGGCAGTGGTACAGTGGTTCTTCCTTAACATTTTTGAGATTATGCTGTGACCGTTTGTGGTAGATGGTGGCATTCTGTCATTGCACCAGACTACCACAAGGGGGAGTGAGAACGCTGATCTATCGGTAGTCTAAACTGTCGTAATTAATGGAGGCGTTTTCAGTCAGAGTCTCTCCTCAGGCAACAACAACAAAACCGGTCAGTGGTCCTGGAGTTAAGAGAGAACCAGGGGTAATACAATGGGGGAATTTCACTTGACATGTGGACTGACGATTTTACTAAAAATAGGCACGGTGTGCTTTTGGTTTCTCTCCCTCTAAAAACAGAAATAAATCATTCTAAATAACAAACTGGCTTCATTGACAAATTTGGTAAGAACGTCTCACCCCATGTTCAAGAATGACCTTTTCCCTTTATTCAGATTACAATCGCTCACTTTCGGTTATTTGAAAATATATAATCTCCAAAATATCGTTATTTTTCAAACAAGCCATAGAAAGTTGGTTGCAATTTCACTAAATAAAGACAAATTGGTTAAAGAAAATGGTGCATCTCTTGCGCATGTCATTTTCCTTTCATAATTCATCCTTATTTACAAAGCGATTATTGTTATTATTATTAACCCTGCATTATAATTATATAAAAGCCCCTTAGATATTCTCATAGACCAGATTTGCCCTAATGAAAAATGCCCCTTAGATATTACTTCAGAATCCTCCAATCCTCTAAATTGTATTATTTGCAGAGAGTCACGTCATTGGCGGAGAGTCAGGCGGCAGTTGAAGAGGGCGAGGGTCATGCCAGCCAAACATGCAGATGTTAGTTTCAACTGGATTTTAGTTGCAACAAGTTCAATCGGGTTTAAATCAGGAGACCTACATGTAGAGATTAAACAAATATTTTTAGATATACTGTAGGCCTACCGTAGGCGACATGAGTCTCACTAGTGTTGAGTAATGTGTGTTAAAAGTGTTGTCTTCTATTTATATATATTTATATATTTATCTACTTACTCTGCTTGACCCAGTTTATGCCCTCATTTGCAATGCAAACCATAACAAATTACTATGGGAATACATGGAAGAGGCAAGTGGAAATGGGGGAAATGTAAGGAACTTCTCTGTCGGCCATGGAGGCCTTTTGAAAACATGTTTTTACAAGGGCTATTAGCAGGACAATAGACACAATGTGGTCCCAATAACACCTCTCTGACATAGGGTCCAGCATATCTCTTGATGACGACATTGGATGTCTCGCCAGCTTTGATCCGGGCCTGGGCCTGCAGTACGCAAAGTCTCGGTTTGTCAGACCAATCATTGGGCTGAAACTACAGAACAGTAGGAAACAGGAGAACACATATGGTTAATGTTCTGGAACAAAATATATAATAATAATAATATATATATACGGTATATATACACTACCGTTCAAAAGTTTGGGGTCACTTAGAAATGTCCTTGTTTTTGAAAGAAAATCAACTTTCTTGTCCATTAAAAAACATCAAAATGATCAGAAATACAGTGTAGACATTGTTCATGTTCTAAATGACAATTGTAGCGGAAAAGGTCAGATTTTTATATGGAATATCTACATAGTCGTACAGAGGCCCATTATCAGCAACCATCACTCCTGTGCCCATTATCAGCAACCATCACACCTGTGCCCATTATCAGCAACCATCACACCTGTGCCCATTATCAGCAACCATCACACCTGTGCCCATTATCAGCAACCATCACACCTGTGCCCATTATCAGCAACCATCACACCTGTGCCCATTATCAGCAACCATCACACCTGTGCCCATTATCAGCAACCATCACACCTGTGCCCATTATCAGCAACCATCACACCTGTGTTCCAATGGCACGTTGTGTTAGCTAATCCAAGTTTATCATTTTAAAAGCCTAATTGAGTAATTGAAAACCCTTTTGCAATTATGTTCGCACAGCTGAAAACTGTATGGGGCTACCCTGCCTAGGCTACCCCGGGGTGGCAGGGTAGTCTAGTGGTTAGAGCGTTGGGCTAGTAACCGCAAGTACAAATCTGTCATTCTGCCCCTGAACAGGCAGTTAACCTACTGTTCCTAGGCTGTCATTGAAAATAAGAATTTGTTCTTAACTGACTTGCCTGGTTAAATAAAATAAAAAACAAAGCAATAAAACTGGCTTTCTTTAGACTAGTTGAGTATTTGGAGCATCAGCATTTTATGGGTTTGATTACAGACTCAAAATGGCCTGAAACGAATAACTTTCTTCTGAAACTCATCAGTCTATTCTTGTTCTAAGAAAATGAGGTTATTCCATGCGAGAAAATTGCCAAGAAACTGAAGATCTTGTACAATGCTGTGTACTACTTCATTCACAGAACAGAGCAAACTGTCTCTAACCAGAATAGAAAGAGGAGTGGGAGGCCCAGGTGAACAACTGAGCAAGAGGACAAGTATATTAGAGAGTCTAGTTTGAAAAACAGACGCCTCACAAGTCCTCAACTGGCAGCTTCATTAAATAGTACCCACAAAACACCAGTCTCAACGTCAACAGTGAAGAGGCGACTCCGGGATGCTGGCCTTCTAGGCAGAGTTCCTCTGTCCAGTCTCAACGTCAACAGTGAAGAGGCGACTCCGGGATGCTGGCCTTCTAGGCAGAGTTCCTCTGTCCAGTCTCAACGTCAACAGTGAAGAGGCGACTCCGGGATACTGACCTTCTAGGCAGAGTTCCTCTGTCCAGTCTCAACGTCAACAGTGAAGAGGCGACTCCGGGATACTGACCTTCTAGGCAGAGTTCCTCTGTCCAGTCTCAACCTCAACAGTGAAGAGGCGACTCCGGGATGCTGGACTTCTAGGCAGAGTTGCAAACAGAAAGCCATATCTCAGACTAGCCAATAAAAAGAAAAGATTAAGATGGGCAAAAGAACTCAGACACTGGACAGAGGAAGATTGAAAAAAAAGTGTTATGGACAGACGAATCTAAGTTTGAGGTGTTCGGATCACGAAGAAGAACATTCGTGAGACACAGAATTTTTTTTTAAATGCTGGAGGAGTGCTGGGCGCCATCTGTCAAGCATGGTGGAGGCAATGTGGGAGATTTGTACAGGGTAAAAGGGATCTTGAAGAAGGAAGGCTATTACTCTATTTTGCAACGCCATGCCATACCCTTGTGGATGGCGCTTACTTGAAGCCAATTTCCTCCTACAACAGGACAAAGCACAGCTCCAAACTATGCAAGAACTATTCAGGGAATCAAATCAAAGTATATTTGTCACGTGCGCCTAATACAACAGGTGTAGGTAGACCTTACAGTGAAATGCTTACTTACAGGCTCTAACCAATAGTGCAAAAAAACTATTAGGTGAACAATAGGTAGGTAAAGAAATAAAAACAACAGTAAAAAGACAGGTTATATAAAGTAGCGAGGCTATAAAAGTAGCGAGGCTACATACATACACCGGTTAGTCAGGCTGATTGAGGTAGTATGTACATGTAGATATGGTTAAAGTGATTATGCATATATGATGAACAGAGAGTAGCAGTAGCGTAAAAGAGGGGTTGGTGGGTGGTGGATGGTGGGACACAATGCAGATAGCCCGGTTAGCCAATGTGCAGGAGCACTGGTTGGTCGGACTGATTGAGGTAGTATGTACATGAATGTATAGGTATTCTGTCTATAATGGAGTGGTCAGCACAGTCACCAAATATCCATCCTATTGATCTGTTGTGGGAGCAGCTTGACCGTATGGTACGTAAGAAGTGCCCTTCAAGCCAATCCAACTTGTGGGAGGGGCTTCAGGAAGCATGGGGTGAAATCTCTTCAGATTACCTCAACAAATTGACAACTAGGTCTGCCAAAGGTCTGCAAGGCTGTGATTGCTGCAAATGGAGGATTCTTGGACGAAAGCAAAGTAAGTTTAAAGGACACAATTATTATTTAATTTAAAAATCATTACTTACTGTATAAACTTGTCAATGTCTTCACTATATTTCCTATTCATTTCGCAACTAACTTCATGTAGGTTTCCATGGAAACAAGGACATTTCTAAGTGACCCCAGACTTTTAAATGGTAGCGTATATAATAATAATAATTATTATTTTTTTTTTCCCCCAGAACATTAACCATGTGTGCACTACACTTAAATAAAATCATAATCATAGTATCTGCACTCACCCCTCTCTTGGGAGCTGTATCTTTAAAAGCTCTCAAGCCCTCATTGAGTCACACCTTTCCCTATGCTTAATGGAAGGAGCAGCAGGACCAGCAACGACAGCCACAATCAACCGCAAGAACAATAATTGCACTTCGTCTATAATAACAGTGGACGGCTCAGTCACTTATTCTGATGGTACCGCTCATTTAAAGCTCAGGTAAACCACAACATCATTTGTTTTCGTGTTACACGCTTATCATTTTCAATATACAGTGCATTCCGAAAGTATTTAGACCCCTTACATTTTTCCACATTTTGTGGTATTACAGCCTTATTCTAAAATGGATTAAATAAAATAAAAAGTCCTCATTAATCTACACACAATACCCACATAATGACATCACAATACCCCACAATGACATCACAATTCCCCATAATGAAAAAGCTAAAGCAGGTTTTTTTCCCCTCCTGAAATACCTTATTTACATAACTATTCAAACCCTTTGCTATGAGACTTGAAATTGAGCTCAGCTGCATCCTGGTTGCACTGATCATCCTCGAGATATTTCTGCAACTTGATTGGAGTCCACCTGTGGTAAATTCAATTGATTGGACATGATTTGGAAAGGCAACACACCCGTCTATTTAAGATCCCACAGTTGACAGTGCATGTCAGAGCAAAAACCAAGCTATGAGGTCAAGGGAATTGTTCATAGAGCTCCGAGGCAGGATTGTGTCGAGGCACAGATCTGGAGAAGGGTACCAATACATTTCTGCAGCATTGAATATCTCCAAGAACACAGTGGCCTCCATCATTCTTAAATGGAAGAAGTTTGGAACCATCAAGACTTTTCCTAGTGCTGGCCGCCCAGCCAAACTGAGCAATCGGGGAAGAAGATTATTGGGTCAGGGAGGTGACCAAGAACCCAATGGTCACTCTGACAGAGCTCCAGAAATCCTCTGTGGAGATGGGAGAACCTTTCAGAAGGACAACCATCTCTGCAGCACTCCACCAATCAGGCCTTTATGGTAGAGTGGCCGGACTGAAGCCACTCCTCAGTAAAAGGGACATGATAGCCCACTTGGAGTTTGCCAAAAGGCACCTAAAGGACTCTCAGACCATGAGAAACACAGTTCTCTGGTCTGATGAAACCAATGTCAAGCATTACATCTGATGGAAACCTGGCATCATCCCTACGGTGAAGCATGGTGGTGACAGCATCATGGTGTGGGGATGTTTTTCAGCGGCAGGGATTGGGAGACGAGTCAGGATCGAGGGGAATATGAACGGCGCAAAGTACAGAGAGATCCTTGATGAAATCCTGCTCCAGAGCGATCTGGACCTCAGACTGGGGAGAAGGTTCACCTTCCAAGACAAGTCTCTGAATGTCCTTGAGTGGCCCAGCCAGAGCCTGGACTTGAACCAGAACGAACATCTCTAGAAAATAGCTGTGCAGCAACGCTCCCCATCCAACCTAACAGAGCTTGAGAGGATCTGCAGAGAAGAATGGGAGAAACTCCCAAAATACATGTGTACCAAGCTTGTAGCGTCATACCCAAGAAGACTCGATGCTGTAACCGCTGCCAAAGGTGCTTCAACAAAGTATACAGTAAATGTGATTTCCATTTTTTATTTTTGACATTAGGGGGGAAAAAAAACTGTTTTTGCTTTGTCATTATGGGGTATTGTGATGTCATTATGGGGTGCTGTGATGTCATTATGGGATATTGTGTGTAGATTGATGAGGGAAAAAAACAATGTAATCAATTTTAGAATAATGCTGTAACGAAAACTAAATGTGGAAAAAGTCAATGCAAATGCATTGTACACCTACTTTGATATACAGTATAAGCAATGACGTGGAAGGACACTACAGTGGAAAATTACAGTCAATATAACAGTTTGTGCATCAAAGACAAAACATTTTGTTTGCAGAGCCTCTCTCTCACTGTGACTTTGAGCTCAGTGGTAAAGATGAATTACACCTGTTGAAACAGTTGTGTACCGTTGTATACCTTCCTTTCCCAACACTCCCTTCCACCTATAATCTCTCTGATTTCTAACAGAGTTAGAGAGAGAGGCATGAGAGAGGCATGAGAAAGAGAGAGAGAGAGAGAGAGAGAGAGAGAGAGAGAGAGAGAGACACAGAGAGAGACACACAGAGAGACACAGAGAGAGAGAGAGAGAGAGAGAGAGAGAGAGAGACACAGAGAGAGACACAGAGAGACACACAGAGAGAGAGAGACACAGAGAGAGACACAGAGAGATACACACAGAGAGACACAGAGAGACACAGAGAGAGAGAGAGAGAGACACAGAGAGACACAGAGAGAGACACAGAGAGAGAGAGAGAGAGAGAGACACAGAGAGAGACACAGAGAGATACACACAGAGAGACACAGAGAGAGAGACAGAGAGAGACACACAGAGAGACACACAGAGAGAGTGAGAGAGACAGAGAGAGAGAGAGTGACACAGAGAGAGACACAGAGAGATACACACAGAGAGAGACACACAGAGAGAGTGAGAGAGAGAAAGAAAGAGAGAGAGAGAGAGACAGAGAGAGAGAAAGAAATAGACAGAGAGAGAGAGAGACAGAGAGAGAGAGACAGAGATACAGAGAGAGAGAGAGAGACAGAGAGACAGAGAGAGAGAGACAGAGAGACAACTCTACCCGTTTGATGTGTTTGTAATAAACACTGAAACCCTGCCAGCCCCTCTATCTTCAATGGCACACATTGCCAGTCGTCTGTTGTGGCTGCCCCAGAGTAGCGAAGCGTAAGGGAACATGTTTTTGTCAATCCCTTTATATATATTTTTTTACCTGATTAATGGGAAGATTTGCCAGGGCAACACTGGGTCACAGCTATATGGGTGCTATATAGTCTGGTCGTGCCACACAACGCATGAAAGTTGTAGCTTTTTAGGTGTTCTGAGGGTGGTGGGTTTGACACCCTGATACAGCAGGGGAGATTATGAGACAGAGGTACACTGTAGGGCTGTTGGAAATTGCCTTCTGACTACTAGAGGGATGCTGGTTTTAATACTGGGTGTGATAAATAGGAAATGACTTTTCTGAATAATCTGCCTGTGTGAGCGACACCTTAGTCGTGGTGTGTGGCTGGGAGTTATTCGTTTTAGACAGGTTGCCCACTGACAATTCAAAGTGTTACCTGAGGTGATGGGATAATTGATACTTTCATCCTCTGCTGCAAGGAAAATGTGTGACATTAACATTTTGTTATTGTGTTAAAGCTGGTATAATGATTAATATAATGGTTAATGTGCTAAATGTCACGCCAATCTCATCATTCTGGATAAGAGTCTAAAATTGAAGATGAAAGGTACCTGATGTCTTGATGAATATTGATGTTGTGCAGCCCTTAAACTCACGAGGCCAAGGTGCATGAAAAAAGCAGCAAGCACCTCTGTATTTAGATTTGGGTTTTACAAAGATGGTGCACAAGACAATTTGATGCATGTCATGCATTGCAGAAATTGTGTCTAAGAGTACTAAAGAATACTATAATACAAGTTTGATAACATTAATGATCTACTACGCAACAGAACTAGTCACCAAAAGCCCCAGACCAAATTATCACTCCTTTCAGCAACTGCACCCCCACACAACTTGCACCCCCACACATTTTTACTTGGCACTGGTTTCTTTATTTCTACAGTCAATCAGGGACAGCCTGACCTTAGATGTGGGGTTGGAGTTTCTTTATTTCGTTTATGGTTTTCTCTGTTGTCTCTTTGGTTAGGTCAGGGTGTGATGTGGGGGGCATTCTATGTTTCTTTATTTCTAGATGGTTCTCAATCAGGGACAGCTGTCACGCACCAGACCTCCTGTGTGTCTTTCTCCAGCATGGTGAGTCCTGTGCCTGCTTCAAGGACCAGGCCTCCTGTGTGTCTCTCCAGCCTGGTGAGTTCTGTGCCTGTGCCCAGAACGAAGCCTCCAGTGATGATCCATGGCAAGAAGCCTCCAGTGATGATCCATGGCATTCACAGGCCGGTGTGCTCTGTGAAGCCTCCAGTGATGATCCATGGCACTGCAAGCCTCCAGTGATGATGGCCCACGGATGGCACCAGAAGCCTCCAGTGATGATCCATGGCACTGGTGAAGCCTCCAGTGATGATCCATGGCAAGAAGCCTCCAGTGATGCATGAAGCATCCATCCAGTGGCACGAAGCCTCCAGTGATGATCCACGGCACGAAGCCTCCAGTGATGAGCACAAAGCCTCCTCCAGTGATGATCCATGGCACAAAGCCTCCAGTGTGATGATCCATGGCACAAAGCCTCCAGCGATGATCCATGGCACAAGGCCTCCAGTGATGATCCATGGCACAAAGCCTCCAGTGATGATCCATGGGCAGCCTCCAGTGATGATCCATGGCACGAAGCCTCCAGCGATGATCCATGGCACGAAGCCTCCAGCGATGATCCATGGCAAGAAGCCTCCAGTGATGATCCATGGCACAAAGCCTCCAGCGATGATCCATGGCAAGAAGCCTTCAGCGATGATCCATGGCAAGAAGCCTTCAGCGATGATCCATGGCAAGAAGCCTTCAGCGATGATCCATGGCAAGAAGCCTTCAGCGATGATCCATGGCAAGAAGCCTTCAGCGATGATCCATGGCAAGAAGCCTTCAGCGATGATCCACGGCACAAATCCTCCAGTGATGATCCATGGCACGTAGCCTCCAGCGAAGGCCTCCAATCCGGAGCCTCCAGCGACGGCCTCCAGTCCGGAGCCCCCAGCGACGGCCTCCAGTTCGGGGCCCGCAGAGAGGGTCCCCACACCAGAGGCGCCGCCAAAGCGGGGTGAGCCAGAGGTGGAGCAGGGTCTACCCTATAGGTTCAGGTTTTGTGGCCGGGATCCGAACCTTTGAGGGGGGATACTGTCACGCTCTGACCTTAGAGAGCCGTTTATTTCTCTATTTGTTTAGGTCAGGGTGTGATGTGGGGTTGGCATTCTATTTTTTGTTTTCTAGGTTTCTTTATTTCTATGTTTTGGCTGGGTATGGTTCTCAATCAGGGACAGCTGTCTATCGTTGTCTCTGATTGGGAATCATACTTAGGTAGCCCTTTTTCCCTCCTTCAGGGTGGGTAGTTAACTTTGTTTGTGGCATTTAGCCCTCGTAAACTTCACGGTTGTTTCTTTCGTTTGTTGGCGACATTTTAAAATAAAATAAAATGTAAAGCTCACAACGCTGCATGCTGGTCTACTTCCAACGACACCCGTGACAGAGCTACCCACCACCAAAAGCCCAAGCAGCGCCAACCTGGAGGACGAGCTGGACCGGGGAGGAGAGAATAGCAGGGGAGAAGACCCGGTCACGGAAGCCTGAGAGGCAGCGACACCCCCTGTATATAGCCTCGTTATTGTTATTTTATTGTGTTACTTTTTATTGTATTTTTTACTTTAGGTTATTCAGTAAATATTATCTTAACTCTATTTCTTGAACTGCATTGTAAGTAAGCATTTCACGATAAGGTCTACACCTGTGGTATTCGGCGCATGTAACAAATCAAATTTGGTTTGATTTGTATGTTGGTCAGTGGGTGTATCCGAAATCTTAACATGGTCTCAGAGCATTTCGTATTATTCTGTAAGTAAATCCGTTGCCCTCCATTAAGTATGATATGTTATGTTTCATATGGTATGTATGTATCTATCATCCATTTTGTATGATATGTTACGAATTGCAATTTATACATGTTACGATTTGCTAAATGTATGATATGTTACAAATTCCAATTTGTTATGTCTAACGTTAGCTAGGTGGCTAATGCTTACATTAGCTAGCTCTAGGGGTTAGTAGTTAACCAAACTCCTAACCTTAAAGGGTTAAGTTTACGGTTAGCTAAACGGGTTAAGGTTAGGAGTTAGGTTAAAGGGTTAACCTGTTTGGGCGTATGAACCGCTAACTGGACACCTATGACAACATCCTGTGAAATAAAATAAAAAAATATATATAATATTAATCATTCATGAAAATACAAGCATCATAGATAATTTAAAAGCTTAACTTCTTGTTAATTCAACCGCGTTGTCAGATTTCAAAAAGGCTTTACAGCGAAAGCATACCATGCGATTATCTGACGACAACGCCCCAGGTCAAAATACTTTTTCAACCAGCACAGGCGTCACAAAATCACAAATAGCGATTAAATAAATCACTTACCTTTTTGAAGATCTAAACTATAATATTTAAGATGGAGAATGGTATGTTCAATAGGGAAGATAAATAACGAAGAGTGCGCACCTCATTCACATGCCAACAAGAAAACAACTACAACTACTTGCTCCTTTTTCAAAACACAAGCCTGAAACCCTATCTAAAGACTGTTGACATCTAGTGGAAGCCATAGGAACTGCAATCTGGGTCCTATCTATTTGCATTTCCCATAGGCTAGCATTGAAATGGCCTGTGACCTCAAAAAATAAAACTTCCGGATGGATTTTCCTCTGGTTTTTGCCTGCCATATCAGTTCTGTTATACTCACAGACATTATTTTTACAGTTTCAGAAACTGCAGAGTGTTTTCTATCCAATGCCACCAAGTATATTCATACCCTAGCTTCTGGGCCTGAGTAACAGGCAGTTTACTTTGGGCACGTCAGTCATCCGAAATTCCAAACAATAACCAGTATGCTAAAGAAGTTTAACATGCGTGCATGAAGCTAGCCCCGCCTCCCCTTTTCAGTGGAAGCCTCCAGCAGGGTTTGAGTCAGCTTGTTGCCATGGATACTGTTACAAATTCTATTGATTTTGCTCTTCGTTGTCTCCCATCCCGGCCCATAGTTGATGTCTAAATAGATAGTTAAATATGTCCTCAGCTACTGTTGAGGGAGAAAATGACCCCAGCTAACCAGGATGATCTCCAGTCTCATCTTTGATAATGTATTGGGCCACTGAAAATGGCAGAAAACCAGTTTTCAAAGTTCAACTTTAATATACAAATCAAATTGTATTTGTCACTTGTGCCGAATACAACAGTTGTAGACCTTACAGTGAAATGCTTACTTACGAGCCCCGAACCAACAATGCAGTTTAAAAAATAAAAAATAAAAAATTAGGAAATAGAAGTAACAAATAATTGAAGAGCAGCAGTAAAATAACAATAGCGAGGCTATATACAGGGGATACCGATACAGAGTCAATGTGCCGGGGCACCGGTTAGTTGAGGTAATTGAGGTAATATGTACATGTAGGTATACAGTGGGGAGAACAAGTATTTGATATACTGCCGATTTTGCAGGTTTCCCTACTTACAAAGCATGTAGAGGTCTGTAAACAAAGAAACCTTTGTTTTCAAATACAGAGATCATACTTTTCCTGTAGTTCTTGACCAGGTTTGCACACACTGCAGCAGGGATTTTGGCCCACTCCTCCATACAGATTTTCTCCAGATCCTTCAAGTTTCGGGGCTGTCGCTGGGCAATACGGACTTTCAGCTCCCTCCAAAGATTTCTATTGGGTTCAGGTCTGGAGACTGGCAAGGCCACTCCAGGACCTTGAGATGCTTCTTACGGAACCACTCTTTAGTTGCCCTGGCTGTGTGTTTCGGGTCATTGTTATGCTGGATGACCCAGCTACGACCCATCTTCAATGCTCTTACTGAGGGAAGGAGGTTGTTGGCCAAGATATCACGATACATGGCCCCATCCATCCTCCCCCCAATACGGTGCAGTCGTCCTTTCCCCTTTGCAGAAAAGCATCCCCAAAGAATGATGTTTCCACCTCCATGCTTCATGGTTGGGATGGTGTTCGTGGGGTTGTACTCATCCTTCTTCTTCCTCCAAACACGGCGAGTGGAGTTTAGACCAAAAAGCTCTATTTTTGTCTCATCAGACCACATGACCTTCTCCCATTCCTCCTCTGGATCATCCAGATGGTCATTGGCAAACTTCAGATGGGCCTGGACATGTGCTGGCTTGAGCAGGGGGACCTTGCGTGTGCTGCAGGATTTTAATCCATGACGGCGTAGTGTGTTACTAATGGTTTTCTTTGAGACTGTGGTCCCAGCTCTCTTCAGGTCATTGACCAGGTCCTGCCGTGTAGTTTTGGGCTTCCTCATGATCACTGATGCCCCACGAGGTGAGATCTTGCATGGAACCCCAGACCGAGGGTGATTGACCGTCATCTTGAACTTCTTCCAGTTGTTGCCTTCTCACCAAGCTGCTTGTCTATTGTCCTGTAGCCCATCCTAGCCTTGTGCAGGTCTACAATTTATCCCTGAGTGGAGAACAGGAGGGCTTCTTAAAGAAAAACTAACAGGTCTGTGAGAGCCGGAATTCTTACTGGTTGGTAGGTGATCAAATACTTACGTCATGCAATAAAATGCAAATGAATTACTTAAAAATCATAGAGGGTGATTTGCTGGATTTTACCAGAGGCTGCTGTTCGTAAAACACAAGATATTACAGTTTTTAATGTCCCGTTGGTAGTTTAATCTTGCTCGTAGGTCATCGATTTTATTTTCCATTGATTGCATGTTTGCCAATAGAATGGATGGCAGTGGGGTTTTACTCGCTCAACTACGAATTCTCAGAAGGCTCCGCCTACTTTATCTCCATCTTCTCTTCACGCAAATGACTGGGATTTTCCCGTCGGACTCGTCGGGCCCATTAAATTAAAATGTCCCAGCCTCACTTAGTCCCAGCCTCACTTAGTCCCAGCCTCACTTAGTCCCAGCCTCACTTAGTCCCAGCCTCACCTAGTCCCAGTCTCACCTAGTCCCAGTCTCACCTAGTCCCAGCCCCAGCCTTATCCCCAGCCTCATCCCCAGCTTCATCCCCAGCTTCATCCCCAGTGTCATCCCCGGCCTTTAGCCATCCCCAGTGTCATCCCCGGCCTTTAGCCATCCCCAGTATCATTCCCGGCCTTTAGCCATCCCCAGTGTCATGCCCTGCCTTTAGCCATCCCCAGTGTCATCCCCGGCCTTTAGCCATCCCCAGTGTCATCCGCGGCCTTTAGCCAGCCACAGTCCCAGTCTCAGCCCCAGCTTTTAGCCAGCCCCAGTCCCAGTCTCAGCCCTGGCCTTTAGCCAGCCACAGTCCCAGTCTCAGCCCCGGCCTTTAGCCTGCCACAGTCCCAGTCTCAGCCCCGGCCTTTAGCCAGCCACAATCCCAGTCTCAGCCCCGGCCTTTAGCCATCCCCAGTGTCATCCCCAGTCCCAGTCTCAGCCCTGGCCTTTAGCCAGCCACAGTCCCAGTCTCAGCCCCGGCTTTTAGCCAGCCACAGTCTCGGCCCCGGCTTTTAGCCAGTCCCAGTCTCAGCCCCGGCTTTTAGCCATCCCCAGTGTCATTCCCAGTCCCAGTCTCAGCCCTGGCCTTTAGCCAGCCACAGTCCCAGTCTCAGCCCCGGCTTTTAGCCAGCCACAGTCTCGGTCCCGTCTTTTAGCCAGTCCCAGTCTCAGCCCCGGCTTTTAGCCATCCCCAGTGTCATTCCCAGTCCCAGTCTCAGCCCTGGCCTTTAGCCAGCCACAGTCCCAGTCTCAGCCCCGGCTTTTAGCCAGCCACAGTCTCGGCCCCGGCTTTTAGCCAGTCCCAGTCTCAGCCCCGGCTTTTAGCCATCCCCAGTGTCATTCCGAGTCCCAGTCTCAGCCCTGGCCTTTAGCCAGCCACAGTCCCAGTCTCAGCCCCGGCTTTTAGCTAGACTCAGCCACAGCCCACTCTCACCTTGACAAATGCCAGGGAGGAAATCAGATCATCACCTATGCATTATTGATTTTCTGCTCGGCTGGTATCCGATGGCCATGTTTTTGTCTGTCTCACTCCAGGGGGGTGGGGGGCGTACTCACTGTAGTCAGTCACCGAAGTTCAAGGAGATGGTTACAGGGACCTGTCACTCTGAGAGCAGAGTGTAAAGCTCACCACCATTGGACTTTGGAGCAGTGGAAACGCGTTATCTGGAGTGATGAATCACGCTTTACCATCTAACAGTCCAACGGAAAAGGATGCCAGGAGAAAGCTACCGCCGTGAATGCATAGTGCCAACTGTAAAGTTTGGTGGAAGAGGAATTAATACTCTGGGCCTGTTTTTCATTGTTCGGGCTAGTCCCCTTAGTTCCAGTGAAGGGAAATCTAGACAATTCTGTACTTCCAACTTTGTCGCAACAGTATAGGGAAAACCCTCTGCTGTTTCAGGATGGCAATGCCCCAATGCACAAAGCGAGGTCCATGCAGAAATTGTGTTTGTCTAGATCGGTGTGGGAGAACTTAATATATAATAATATAATAATATATGCCATTTAGCGGACGCTTTTATCCAAAGCGACTTACAGTCATGTGTGCATACATTCTACGTATGGGTGGTCCCGGGAATCAAACCCACTACCCTGGCGTTACAAGCACCATGCTCTACCAACTGAGCTACAGTAGTGGCCTTCACAGAGCCCTGACCTAAACCCTATCAAACACCTTTAGTATGAATTGCAACGCCGACTGCGAACCAGTGCCTGACCTCACTAATGCTCTTGTTGCTGAATGGAAGCAAGTCCCCGCAGCAATGTTCCAACATCTAGTGGAAAGCCTTCCCAGAAGAGTGGAGGCTGTTATAGAAGGAAAGGGGGGACCAACTCCATATTAATGCCCATCATTTTGGATTGAGACGTTTGACGAATAGGTGTCCACAGACTTTTGGTCATGTGGTGTATTTGACTTGAAGGCCCATGTATGTGTGATTTTCAGAGAGGATGATGCTGATCTAACATTTCACAGCCATAATGCTTCAAACCAACCCTTCATTCTTCTCTGGTAGTTAGTCCACAGTTAATTCCTAATGTAGGACACTCAGAGTATGTGCATTACCCATTGGGGGAGACACTTTTGAATGATGAGATGAATATAATTTGCAGTTCAGTATGGGCTTGTGATATGGGCACATGTTCGGCATGCTAAATCTCCAGAGTTGTGTGGCGAACAGCTTGTCACACTGGCCCTCTTGTTAGGAGTTTGCAGATGGCATGTCATCCGTCCTCAGAAGTCCCTTTCCTCTCCCACTCTCTCTCCCTCTCTCTCTCTTTCTCTCCTCTCTCTCCTTTCTCTTCCTCTCCTCTCTCCTCTCTCTTTCTCTCTCTTTCTCTCCTCTCACTCTCCTCTCTTTTCTCTCCTCTCTCTTTCTATTCTTTCTATTCTCTCCCCTCTCTCTTTCTCTTTCTCTCCCTCTCTCCCTTTCTCTCTTCTCTCTTTCTATTCTGTCTCTTTCTCTTTCTCTCCCTCTCTCCCTTTCTCTCCTCTCCCTTTCTCTCCTCTCTCTTTCTATTCTCTCTCTTTCTATTCTCTCAAGCCACTTCTTTCTATTCTGTCTCTTTCTCTCCCTCTCTCCCTTTCTCTCCTCTCTCTTTCTCTCCTCTCTCTTTCTATTCTCTCAAGCCACTTCTTTCATTCTGTCTCTCTCTGCCACGAGGCAGTTTGCTGCTACCATGCAAAGCATGAATGTATAGCGTTTCATAGTTTCCTTTTGAAGGTGTAGCAACACCGATCTGTTCTATGATGAAAGCTCTACCCTATTAAATGGCTTGCTTTTAATTGCAGTTAGAAAAGATATGAGGGAAGATAATGACATGCTCTTTCGCTGGCAGATAATGAATCTCTTAGTAAGGTATTTGTTTCATGATTGTATTGCACTCTTGACACTAACTCTGAAGGGATAATTCCTTTTCAGTGGAATGCACTGGTAGCTTAAGTCAATACCACAGTATTGTCAATACATTCATCAATTTGGACTAAAGCTAACATCTTGTGGCCACATTCACATTAGTGTGAATAATGATTGTGTTAATAAAAGCAGAATAACAACAATAGGGTTGGTGCTAATCTACTAAAAATGCTATTTTATTAATTTCCTGATTGTTGCAATATGAAAGGAAGATGACTGATTGTCATCAAGAGTACCTAATGTCCCCTAAGTGGGCTACAGCAAACTTGAGCTGAAGTTACTTTATAGAGTACTGTAGATACACCATACAGTACCATTCGTTAAGCTGATGCAATACTATGTCACGCTGATTACAACTCCGCTGGTTTCCGTAGAAATCGCCCATATCGGCATGCAAGTTTGTTTTTTTTACACGTTATCATCAGGTTTTTCAAAGGTTTGGCATTCAAATCTATAAGGTGCCTGCCCATACATTACTGTATGATTCCATTGATCACATAACTTCACAGAAGAACATTCAAAGGAGAGTGTAGTTGAAGAAAGCTCTGTGTTCGTGTGCTGCAGGCGTCGGTGTAGTTTTTGAGTTATTTATTTCTGTCCACAGTTACATCCACTAGCAGTGGGAGCTCAGCAATGGTAAGCCTCGAACACCCCTCAATGCCCACGAGATCCCCTTTGTACTGAGCACAGGAGTAGGCAGAAAGCCTTTCATTTTCTTCCTGGGTATGGAATTTTCCATCCCTTGTTTTTATTCGTCTTTTCAGCTGTTCTATTCACCCCCCCCAAAAAAAAAAACCTCTAAATATCTCCTGTTATTTATGCTCCACAACAAGTATGTTACACAGTAGCTGTATCAATCTAACGTTTTGCTGACATGTGTGTTTTTTGTATGAATAACAAATGGAGAAATGACTGTTCATGCTCCATACCATGACTTCCCATCACAGAGAAAATGTAGCCGATTGGGATTTACTGCTACACATCCTTTCACTGTCATAGCTGTGACAGCAGTGGGGTCTGGACTGGTACAGCCAACCATGTCGTCATGCAAATGTTTCCCTTCATCCCCTCATATGTCAGATGCTAATTAGCAAGTATCTAATTAGTGTTAGAAGATTAATCACTCTTGGGAAGGAGGTGGGGTGTTTCAGCGGCGGGCGCCGAGACGGCGTGATGTGACAAAGATGCTACGAGCTATGCTACTGTGTCAAGGCTGAGGATGCCCTCCAGCCGCTGACATGTGGCAGGAATGGGAGAGCAGATGAGTCACATTGTCTGTCTGTTTGTCTGTCTGTCTGTCTGTCTCTGTCTGTCTGTCTGTCTGTCTGTCTGTCTGTCTGTCTGTCTGTCTGTCTGTCTGTCTGTCTGTGACCCAGATAGCTATAGTGTAGGGAGTTGTGTGATGGTGACCCCCAGTCTAACTGAAGAGGCTGAAGATCCTCTTCAGTTAGAGGCTGAAAGGCTGGTCATGGCTCACATCAACAGCATCCTCCCAGCCACCCTAGACCCACTCCAATTCACATACCGCCCCAACAGATCCACAGATGACGCAACCTCAATCACACTCCTCACTGCCCTTTCTGCCCTTTCTCACCTGGACAAAAGGAACACCTACGTGAGAATGCTGTTCATTGACCACAGCTCTGCGTTCAGCACCATAGTGCCCACAAAGCTCATCACTAAGCTAAGGACTCTATCATTAAGTTTGCTGACGACACAACAGTGGTAGGCCTGATCACCGACAACAATGAGACGGCCTATAGGGAGGAAGTCAGAGAACTGGCAGTGTGGTGTCAGGACAACAACCTCTCCCTCAATGTGAGGCAAGACAAATGAGCTGATCGTGGACGAAAGGAAAAGGCGAGCTGAACAGGCCCCTATTAACATTGACGGGCCTGTAGTGGGGTGGGTCGAGAGTTTCAAGTTCCTTGGTGTCCACATCACCAGCGGACTATCATGGTCCAAACATACCAAGACAGTCGTGAAGAGGGCACGACAAAACCTTTTCCCCCTCAAGAGACTGAAAAGGTTTGGCGTGGGTCCCCAGATCCTCAAAAGGATCTACAGCGGCATCATCGAGAGCATCCTGACCGGTTGCATCACCGCCTGGTATGGCAACTGCTCGGCATCTGACCGTAAGGCGCTACAGAGGGTAGTGCGAACCGCCCAATACATCACTGTGGCCAAGCTTCCTGCCATCCAGGACCTATATAATAGGCGGTGTCAGAGGAAAGCCCATATAATTGTCAGAGACTCCAGTCACCCAAGTCATAGACTGTTCTCTCTGCTACCACACGACAAGCGGCACCGGAGCACCAAGTCTAGGTCCAAAAGGCTCCTCAACAGTTTCTACCCCCAAGTCATAGACTGTTCTCTCTGCTACCACACGACAAGCGGCACCGGAGCACCAAGTCTAGGTCCAAAAGGCTCCTCAACAGTTTCTACCCCCAAGTCATAGACTGTTCTCTCTGCTACCACACGACAAGCGGCACCGGAGCACCAAGTCTAGGTCCAAAAGGCTCCTCAACAGTTTCTACCCCCAAGTCATAGACTGTTCTCTCTGCTACCACACGACAAGCGGCACCGGAGCACCAAGTCTAGGTCCAAACGGCTCCTCAACAGTTTCTACCCCCAAGTCATAGACTGTTCTCTCTGCTACCACACGACAAGCGGCACCGGAGCACCAAGTCTAGGTCCAAAAGGTTCCTCAACAGTTTCTACCCCCAAGCCATTAGACTGCTGAACAATTCAAAAAAATCGCCACCGGACAATTTACATCCGTTTTGTACACTCGCTGTTTGTTTGTTATCTATGCATAGTCATTTTGCCCCCACCTACATGTACAGATTACCTCGACGAGCCTGTACCCCAGCACACTGACTCGGTACCGGTGCCTCGCTATTGTTATTCTTATTGTGTTACTTTTTAATATGTCTTTTTATTTTAGCCTACTTGGTAAATATTTTCTTCTACTTGAACTGCACTGTTGGTTAAGGGCTTGTAAGTAAGCATTTCATGGTAAAGTCTACACTTGTTGTATTCGGCGAGTGTGACAAATCAAATTGGATTTGATTTGATCATCTCTGACTGATTCTCCTGTTGTTTTCACTGGACAAGCGTTAGATCGCCCCTACAAGTAAGACTGTATCACAATGTGTAGACATTTCTGTTTCCGAATAGTCATTCCGAATAGTATTGTATACATACTGTATTGAATGTGAGTTTTGTGCTTATGTTTAACATTGCTGTCACTGTTCCTAATTCATAGCCTGCTGTCCAACACTGAGGATCTATCAACATGACAAGAAGAAGGAATGAATATGAATTGAAAGGAAACGGGTTCTAATCAAACAGTCATTTGAGCAAAGAAGAAAATAGAGTATGACTTCAGGGTCTAATCGTCTATTAAAGTCATACTCCCTCTTCTTCTTTGCTCAAATGATTAGAACCAGTTGCCTTTTTTCTATTAATGAATAGAACCATATCTGATTCCACTTATCACTAGCTTCAGTGCCATATCTGATTCCACTTATTACTAGCTTCAGTGCCATATCTGATTCCACTTATTACTAGCTTCAGTGCCATATCTGATTCCACTTATCACTAGCTTCAGTGCCATATCTGATTCCACTTATCACTAGCTTCAGTGCCATATCTGATTCCACTTATTACTAGCTTCAGTGCCATATCTGATTCCACTTATCACTAGCTTCAGTGCCATATCTGATTCCACGTATCACTAGCTTCAGTGCCATATCTGATTCCACGTATTACTAGCTTCGGTGCCATATCTGATTCCATGTATTACTAGCTTCAGTGCCATATCTGATTCCACTTATCACTAGCTTCAGTGCCATATCTGATTCCATGTATTACTAGCTTCAGTGCCATATCTGATTCCACTTATTACTAGCTTCAGTGCCATATCTGATTCCACTTATTACTAGCTTCAGTGCCATATCTGATTCCACTTATCACTAGCTTCAGTGCCATATCTGATTCCACTTATTACTAGCTTCAGTGCCATATCTGATTCCACGTATCACTAGCTTCAGTGCCATATCTGATTCCACGTATTACTAGCTTCGGTGCCATATCTGATTCCATGTATTACTAGCTTCAGTGCCATATCTGATTCCACTTATCACTAGCTTCAGTGCCATATCTGATTCCATGTATTACTAGCTTCAGTGCCATATCTGATTCCACGTATTACTAGCTTCAGTGCCATATCTGATTCCACTTATCACTAGCTTCAGTGCCATATCTGATTCCACTTATCACTAGCTTCAGTGCCATATCTGATTCCACTTATTACTAGCTTCAGTGCCATATCTGATTCCACTTATCACTAGCTTCAGTGCCATATCTGATTCCACTTATTACTAGCTTCAGTGCCATATCTGATTCCACTTATCACTAGCTTCAGTGCCATATCTGATTCACCTTATCACTAGCTTCAGTGCCATATCTGATTCACCTTATCACTAGCTTCAGTGCCATATCTGATTCACCTTATTACTAGCTTCAGTGCCATATCTGATTCCACGTATTACTAGCTTCAGTGCCATATCTGATTCCACTTATCACTAGCTTCAGTGCCATATCTGATTCCACTTATTACTAGCTTCAGTGCCATATCTGATTCCACTTATCACTAGCTTCAGTGCCATATCTGATTCCACTTATTACTAGCTTCAGTGCCATATCTGATTCCACTTATCACTAGCTTCAGTGCCATATCTGATTCACCTTATCACTAGCTTCAGTGCCATATCTGATTCACCTTATCACTAGCTTCAGTGCCATATCTGATTCACCTTATTACTAGCTTCAGTGCCAAGTAAAAGGAATGTTGCCGTCTTATCAATACAATCAGAGTTTGAACCGCATTCAACTGCTATTGTTTAATTGTTGTGAGAAAACCAATGTTTTTGAATTGCACGAAACTATTCAGAACTATGGACCTGAAAATTCTGAGTGCATCTGACTTAACATTATTCAAGTCATTAGATACTATTCTTTGGCTTCTCTGGAAGGTATTGAATGTGTGCTCAGAGAGTCAAGAGGTTGGCTTGTGGCGAGGTAGCAGGACATGGCAAAAGAGTAGCGATACAGATAGCCCATGGCTACTTAGTAGGGCAAATATGAGGGATGTTTTTACATTAATCAGAAGGATGCAAAATGAGGCAGCGCTAGGGGGCGAGTGAACTGACATTTAGATGCATGTTAATTCTCATTTGCAAGCCTGGCTCTGAGAAGTATGAGAGTGGAATGGGAGGGGGGTGTGAGCGCAGAGTTTGTCACTGGTATAATTGGTGCAGGCTCGCTCTTCCAGCTTCCGATTTGATTGGCTAACTCTCACAGCATTGACATGCCCCCCCCAAAAAAAGGCACAGTGTCTCATTTCCATCCTCTCCCAAGCCTGGGTGATTGACGGCCAGCGGCAGCCACCTGTGTCCCCCATTTTAATGTGGTTTTGTCTTGTCTTGATCGCACCAATATGTTTGTGGAAATGAGCTATGGAAAGCCTATACAAGGCTCATCACTCCCCAAAAGACTAGAAACTCCCTCTGGCATTCTCCCAGACACATTGTCCTAGAAAACTGATCTACTGCGATAGCACACACTTTGCTCTTATCCATGCCAGGCATATTATCATGGCCTGACAATACCATGTAGTTGTTGCACACAGAATCGCACATTGTGAGGGCTTTCTTGAAGGACAGAAAATGTTCCCTTGATAACTCAGACCTTCAATTTCTCCTCTTTTTGAAAGTCTGTGGAGCCGAAAATCCAATCACTTTAATTGTTTAAGCACATCCACTGTCAACACAGGAAGGTCTCTGTTAATTCAGATAAATGATACTGTAGCAAATGGGATTACTTATGTGTGACATGACATGGTCATGGTCATTTATGTGTGACATGGTCATGGTCATTTATGTGTGACATGGTCATGGTCATTTATGTGTGACATGGTCATGGTCATTTATGTGTGACGTGGTCATGGTCATGGTCATTTATGTGTGACGTGGTCATGGTCATTTATGTGTGACATGGTCATGGTCATTTATGTGTGTCGTGGTCATGGTCATTTATGTGTGACATGACATGGTCATGGTCATTTATGTGTGACATGGTCATGGTCATTTATGTGTGACGTGGTCATGGTCATTTATGTGTGACATGGTCATGGTCATTTATGTGTGACATGGTCATGGTCATTTATGTGTGACATGGTCATGGTCATGGTCATTTATGTGTGACATGGTCATGGTCATGGTCATGGTCATTTATGTGTGACATGGTCATGGTCATTTATGTGTGACATGGTCATGGTCATGGTCATTTATGTGTGACGTGGTCATGGTCATTTATGTGTGATGTGGTCATGGTCATTTATGTGTGACATGGTCATGGTCATTTATGTGTGACATGGTCATGGTCATGGTCATTTATGTGTGACATGGTCATGGTCATGGTCATTTATGTGTGACATGGTCATGGTCATTTATGTGTGACATGGTCATGGTCATGGTCATTTATGTGTGACATGGTCATGGTCATTTATGTGTGACATGGTCATGGTCATTTATGTGTGACATGGTCATGGTCATGGTCATTTATGTGTGACATGGTCATGGTCATTTATGTGTGACATGGTCATGGTCATTTATGTGTGACGTGGTCATGGTCATTTATGTGTGTCATGGTCATTTATGTGTGACATGACATGGTCATGGTCATTTATGTGTGACATGGTCATGGTCATGGTCATTTATGTGTGACATGGTCATGGTCATTTATGTGTGACATGGTCATGGTCATTTATGTGTGACATGGTCATGGTCATGGTCATTTATGTGTGACGTGGTCATGGTCATGGTCATTTATGTGTGACGTGGTCATGGTCATGGTGATTTATGTGTGACATGGTCATGGTGATTTATGTGTGACATGGTCATGGTCATTTATGTGTGACATGGTCATGGTCATTTATGTGTGACATGGTCATGGTCATTTATGTGTGACGTGGTCATGGTCATTTATGTGTGACGTGGTCATGGTCATTTATGTGTGACATGACATGGTCATTTATGTGTGACATGACATGGTCATTTATGTGTGACATGTCATGGTCATTTATGTGTGACATGGTCATGGTCATTTATGTGTGACATGGTCATGGTCATGGTCATTTATGTGTGACGTGGTCATGGTCATGGTCATTTATGTGTGACATGGTCATGGTCATGGTGATTTATGTGACATGGTCATGGTGATTTATGTGTGACATGGTCATGGTCATTTATATGTGACATGGATGGTCATTTATGGTGACATGGTCATGGTCATTTTATGTGACGTGGTCATGGTCATTTATGTGTGACGTGGTCATGGTCATTTATGTGTGACATGGTCATGGTCATTTATGTGTGACGTGGTCATGGTCATTTATGTGTGACATGACATGGTCATTTATGTGTGACATGGTCATGGTCATTTATGTGTGACGTGGTCATGGTCATGGTCATTTATGTGTGACATGGTCATGGTCATGGTCATTTATGTGTGACGTGGTCATGGTCATGGTCATTTATGTGTGACATGGTCATGGTCATGGTCATTTATGTGTGACATGGTCATGGTCATTTATGTGTGACGTGGTCATGGTCATTTATGTGTGACATGGTCATGGTCATTTATGTGTGACATGGTCATGGTCATTTATGTGTGACATGGTCATGGTCATTTATGTGTGACGTGGTCATGGTCATGGTCATTTATGTGTGACATGGTCATGGTCATTTATGTGTGACGTGGTCATGGTCATGGTCATTTATGTGTGACATGGTCATGGTCATTTATGTGTGACATGGTCATGGTCATTTATGTGTGACATGGTCATGGTCATGGTCATTTATGTGTGACATGGTCATGGTCATTTATGTGTGACATGGTCATGGTCATTTATGTGTGACATGACATGGTCATTTATGTGTGACGTGGTCATTGTCATGGTCATTTATGTGTGACATGGTCATGGTCATGGTCATTTATGTGTGACGTGGTCATGGTCATGGTCATTTATGTGTGACGTGGTCATGGTCATGGTCATTTATGTGTGACATGGTCATGCTCATTTATGTGTGACATGGTCATGGTCATGGTCATTTATGTGTGACGTGGTCATGGTCATTTATGTGTGACGTGGTCATGGTCATTTATGTGTGACATGGTCATGGTCATTTATGTGTGACATGGTCATGGTCATTTATGTGTGACGTGACTTTCCTAGTTAAATAAAGATTATATATAAAAAAATAAAACATCATTTTTTGGGGCCTTCATAGACGTTTGTGAATGTTTGATATGTGCATATACTACTGGTATTCCCTACAGCTTTCCCCAAAGCAATTTTCCCATTCTGGACTCTGTTCTGCTGGCGCTAAAGAGGCGCATGTTAGTTTGCAATTTCGTCGTGTAAAAACTGGCGCATTTTCTATACCAGGGGTGGGCAACTCCTCGAGAACCTGATTATTGTGTCATACTTTCTCTCCATCCCTAGCAAACACAGCTGATTAATCAAATTGCATTCTAAACCGATCATGATTAGGTGATTATTGCCCCAACCCCAACCAGAAGCCATGGTTTACAGGCCACATTCGCACTGAGCTAAAGAGTAGAGCTGCCGCTTTCAAGGTGCGGGACTCTAACCCGGAAGCTTACAAAAAAATCCCGCTGACGAACCATGCCCTCCGACGAACCATCAAACAGGCAAAGCGTCAATACAGGGTTAAGATTGAATCAGACGACACCGGCTCCGACGCTCGTCGGATGTGGGCAAGCAAACTATTACAGGCTACAAAGGGAAGCACAGCCGCGAGCTGCCCCAGTGACACAAGCCTACCAGACGAGCTAAATCACTTCTATGCTCGCTTCGAGGCAAGCAACACTGAGGCATGCATGAGAGCATCAGCTGTTTCGGACGACTGTGTGAATATGCCCTCCGTAGCCGACGTGAGAAACACCTTTAAACAGGTCAACATACACAAGGCTGCAGGGCCAGACGGATTACCAGGACGTGTGCTCCGGGCATGTGCTGACCATTTTCATCATGTTCCTGATTGAGTCGGTAATACCAACATGCTTCAAGCAGACCACCATAGTCCCTGTGAGTGCTACTACAGACCCGTAGCACTCACGTCCGTAGCCATGAAGTGCTTTGCAAGGCTGGTAATCGCTCACATCACCACCATTATCCCAGAATCCCTAGACCCACTCCAATTTGCATACCCCCCAACCAGATCCACAGATGATGCAATCTCTATTGCACTCCAAACTGCCCTTTCCCACCTGGACAAAAGGAACACCTATGTGAGAATGCTCTTCATTGACTACAGCTCAGCGTTCAACACCATAGTACCCTCAAAGCTCATCACTAAGCTAAGGAACCTGGGACTAACCACCTCCCTCTGCAACTGGATCCTGGACTTCCTGACGGGCTGCCCCCAGGTGGTGAGAGTAGGTACATCACTGGGGCAAAGCTGCCTGCCATCCAGGACCTCTACACCAGGCGCTGTCAGAGGAAGGCCCTAAAAATTGTCAAAGACCCCAGCCACCCCAGTCATAGACTGTTCTCTCTACTACCGCATGGCAAGTGGTACCCAGAGTGCCAAGTCTAGGACAAAAAGGCTTCTCAACATTTTTTACCCCCAAACCATAAGACTCCTGAACAGGTAACCAAATGGTTATCCGGACTATTTGCATTGTGTGCCCCCCCCCCCTAACCCCCCCAACCCCTATTTTACGCTGCTGCTACTCTCTGTTTATCATATATACATAGTCACTTTAACCATATCTACATGTACATACTACCTCAATTGGCCCGACTAACCAGTGCTCCAACACATTGGCTAACCGGGCTATCTGCATTGTGTCCCACCACCCACCACCCCCTCTTTTACGCTACTGCTACTCTCTGTTCATCATATATGCATAGTCACTTTAACTATACATTCATGTACATACTACCTCAATCAGCCCGACCAACCAGTGCTCCCGCACATTGGCTAACCTGTCTATCTGCATTGTGTCCCGCCACCCACCACCCACCAACCCCTCTTTTACGCTACTGCTGCTCTCTGTTCATCATATATGCATAGTCACTTTAATCACATCAACATGTACATACTACCTCAATCAGCCTGACTAACTGGTGTCTGTATAAAGCCTTGCTACTCTTATTTTCAAATGTCTTTTAACTGTTTTATTTCTTTACTTACCTACAAACACACACACACACACACACTTTTTTTTCTCCGCACTATTGGTTAGAGCCTGTAAGTAAGCATTTCACTGTTGCTATTTGCTACACCTGTTGTATTCAGCATTTCACTGTAAGGTCTACTACACCTGTTGTATTCAGCATTTCACTGTAACGTCTACACCTGTTGTATTCGTCACACGTGACAAATACACTTTGATTTGATTTGATTGAAGTCAGGTGTGTTAGCTGGGGCTGGGGCAGACCTGTGACACCAATCAGGCCCTCGAGGACTGGAATTGCCCTCCCCTGTTCTAGACCTTACGTCAGGTTTGGCAATTTACCTGTCTAACATCAGCTGGCTTGCTCTGAGGTGGGAGTGGTCGCAATATTACAGGTGTGTCCTTAAAAAGCAAAAGTGACAGTTTCACGCAGGGAGGTTTTAAGACTCACAAAAAGCAGGTCTTAATGGTAACACAGGTGATAATGGCAGCCTATTGCACCATGCCTTGCAGTGCCCATGGAGAGATGTGCCTTTTGTGCCGGTGAATCTCATATTTAAAAAAAAATTATAGTTCCCCCCCCATTTTGTTTTAATTTGATTAAAAAAGCAAGCCTACCCTTCCCTTAATGAAGGCTGGTTTAGCATAGGTGAGGCTCATTATCACGGCCGACCATTAGCCTATGAATTAAAGACTTTTAAATGGTCTACTGAAAATGCTTAGAAATATTTAGAGTTTTTTTGCCCTCATGCTTTTTCCATTATTCACAATTCACACACCTGTATACTTCATTTAGTTTTTTCCAAGTAGGCTATCCATCCCCATTTTCAAAGAGTGTCCCTCGTCCAATTACCAAAGACACACTCCGCCAACCTATTTAATCCTCCTATTTTATTTCATTTTTAAAAAAATTATTTCACCTTTATTTAACCAGGTAGGCTAGTTGAGAACACCTTTATTTAACCAGGTAGGCTAGTTGAGAACACCTTTATTTAACCAGGTAGGCTAGTTGAGAACACCTTTATTTAACCAGGTAGGCTAGTTGAGAACACCTTTATTTAACCAGGTAGGCTAGTTGAGAACACCTTTATTTAACCAGGTAGGCTAGTTGAGAACACCTTTATTTAACCAGGTAGGCTAGTTGAGAACACCTTTATTTAACCAGGTAGGCTAGTTGAGAACACCTTTATTTAACCAGGTAGGCTAGTTGAGAACACCTTTATTTAACCAGGTAGGCTAGTTGAGAACACCTTTGTTTAACCAGGTAGGCTAGTTGAGAACACCTTTATTTAACCAGGTAGGCTAGTTGAGAACACCTTTGTTTAACCAGGTAGGCTAGTTGAGAACACCTTTATTTAACCAGGTAGGCTAGTTGAGAACACCTTTATTTAACCAAGTAGGCTAGTTGAGAACAAGTTCTCATTTGCAACTGCGACCTGGCCAAGATAAAGCATAGCAGTGTGAGCAGACAACACAGTTACACATGGAGTAGGGAAAAAATGTAGGGAAAAGTGGGGAGTCTATATACATTGTGTGCAAAAGGCATGAGGTAGGCGAATAATTACAATTTTGCAGATTAACACTGGAGTGATAAATGATCAGATGGTCATGTACAGGTAGAGATATTGGTGTGCAAAAGAGCAGAAAAGTAAATAAATAAAAACAGTATGGGGATGAGGTAGGTAAAAATGGGTGGACTATTTGCTGATAGATTATGTACAGCTGCAGCAATCGGTTAGCTGCTCAGATAGTTGATGTTTGAAGTTGGTGAGGGAGATAAAAGTCTCCAACTTCAACGATTTTTGCAATTCGTTCCAGTCACAGGCAGCAGAGAACTGGAACGAAAGGTGGCCAAATGAGGTGTTGGCTTTAGGGATGATCAGTGAGATACACCTGCTGGATCGCGTGCTACGGATGGGTGTTGCCATCGTGACCAGTGAACTGAGATAAGGCGGAGCTTTACCTAGCATGGACTTGTAGATGACCTGGAGCCAGTGGGTCTGGCGACGAATATGTAGCGAGGGCCAGCCGACTAGAGCGTACAAGTCGCAGTGGTGGGTGGTATAAGGTGCTTTAGTGACAAAATGGATGGCACTGTGATAAACTGCATCCAGTTTGCTGAGTAGAGTGTTGGAAGCAATTTTGTAGATGACATCGCCGAAGTCGAGGATCGGTAGGATAGTCAGTTTTACTAGGGTAAGTTTGGCGGCGTGAGTGAAGGAGGCTTTGTTGCGGAATAGAAAGCCGACTCTTGATGTGATTTTCGATTGGAGATGTTTGATATGAGTCTGGAAGGAGAGTTTACAGTCTAGCCAGACACCTAGGTACTTATAGATGTCCACATATTCAAGGTTGGAACCATCCAGGGTGGTGATGCTGGTCAGGCGTGCGGGTGCAGGCAGCGAACGGTTGAAAAGCATGCATTTGGTTTTACTAGCGTTTAAGAGCAGTTGGAGGCCACAGATGGAGTGTTGTATGGCATTGAAGCTCGTTTGGAGGTTAGATAGCACAGTGTCAAAGGACGGGCCGGAAGTATATAGAATGGTGTCGTCTGCGTAGAGGTGGATCAGGGAATCGCCCGCAGCAAGATCAACATCATTGATATATACAGAAAAAAAGAGTCGGCCCGAGGGTTGAACCCTGTGGCACCCCCATAGAGACTTCCAGAGGACCGGACAGCATGCTCTCCGATTTGACACACTGAACTCTGTCTGCAAAGTAATTGGTGAACCAGGCAAGGCAGTCATCCGAAAAACCGAGGCTACTGAGTCTGCCGATAAGAATATGGTGATTGACCGAGTCGAAAGCCTTGGCAAGGTCGATGAAGACGGCTGCACAGTACTGTCTTTTATCGATGGCGGTTATGATATCGTTTAGTACCTTGAGCATGGCTGAGGTGCACCCGTGACCGGCTCGGAAACCAGATTGCACAGCGGAGAAGGTACGGTGGGATTCGAGATGGTCAGTGACCTGTTTGTTGACTTGGCTTTCGAAGACCTTAGATAGACAGGGCAGGATGGATATAGGTCTGTAACAGTTTGGGTCCAGGGTGTCTCACACCTGTGGAAAGGGGGGATGACTGCAGCAGTTTTCCAGTCCTTGGGGATCTCAGACGATATGAAAGAGAGGTTGAACAGGCTGGTAATAGGGGTTGCGACAATGGCGGTGGATAGTTTCAGAAATAGAGGGTCCAGATTGTCAAGCCCAGCTGATTTGTACGGGTCCAGGTTTTGCCGCTCTTTCAGAACATCTGCTATCTGGATTTGGGTAAAGGAGAACCTGGAGAGGCTTGGGCGAGTAGCTGCGGGGGGCGGAGCTGTTGGCCGAGGTTGGAGTTGCCAGGCGGAAGGCATGGCCAGCCGTTGAGAAATGCTTGTTGAAGTTTTCAATAATCATGGATTTATCGGTGGTGACCGTGTTACCTAGCCTCAGTGCAGTGGGCAGCTGGGAGGAGGTGCTCTTGTTCTCCATGGACTTCACAGTGTTCCAGAACTTTTTGGAGTTGGAGCTACAGGATGCAAACTTCTGCCTGAAGAAGCTGGCCTTAGCTTTCCTGACTGACTGCGTGTATTGGTTCCTGACTTCCCTGAACAGTTGCATATCGCGGGGACTGTTCGATGCTATTGCAGTCCGCCACAGGATGTTTTTGTGCTGGTCGAGGGCAGTCAGGTCTGGAGTGAACCAAGGGCTATATCTGTTCTTAGTTCTGCATTTTTTGAACGGAGCATGCTTATCTAAAATGGTGAGGAAGTTACTTTTAAAGAATGACCAGGCATCCTCAACTGACGGGATGAGGTCAATGTCCTTCCAGGATACCCGGGCCAGGTCGATTAGAAATGCCATGTCAACGGCAGATTTGTATTTTTTTTAAATCTGCCTCGCACAAAGGCAACGATACAATTGACAGGAGCCTAGTATTTTGTATAGAAGTGTGAATGTTTTGCGTAAAGACATTTGGGCCTACATCTGCACACAGTGCCATGGAACGAGAGAAGCTATTTATGATATCGTGCTTCTCACTACATCCTATTTAGAAATAAATGTTGTTGTTTTAAAAAACAGTTGTTTTCCGTTTCATATGATTAAAAACCAAGCCCCCCGTAGGCTATCCGTACACTAGGCCTTGGCTACTTCAACAGCAATCTGTCAGGTCTTTTTTACCCTGGATTTGCAAAGTAGCCAATCCATAAAATGTGTTTAAATGGTGCCTTGAATTAAAACATTTAAATACATGCACATAATCGATCTGCATACTTAATTTAGCTTGGTCAAGTATCCATCGCCATCTCCAAAGACTCTCTCCCCTAAAAGTAACTTAAATTATTCACTCCTATCATGCAGTATCAACGTTAGGTCTAGGTTATATTTTGCTTATTGAGAACGTGCCTCAAATACAATACAATTTACGGGGGCCTAATATTTGTTATTTGTAGGAGGTAAGTACGATGCATGTAGGCTAGGCTCGTTGAAGACAATTACAACAATATTGACTGCTAACACTCTAAAGGCTATTGAGCAAACACTTGATGTTATTCATTTTTTTTTTGCTGTTGCTATTACTCGTTATGATATTTAATCAACTGTAGTGTCGATCCACGATGGAGCAGGACGAGAATGTTCCGTGCCCCCAGCTGAATTGGAGTTGATGAAAAAGAAAAGGTCATCAATAACCTACAGAGCTTCAGACAAACGCATGCAGTATTGAGCCATTGATTGGCCAGTGAGTGGACAAGCCCTCATCACAACTATAACTTGTTTATTCATCAAAACACAGCCCTTTTGCTCCACCTCCAGGGTTTTATTTTTATTTATTTAACCTTTTATTTAACTAGGCAAGTCAGTTATTAACAACAAATTCTTATTTACAATGACAGCTTAGCCGAACCCGGATGACGCTGGGCCAATTGTGCGCCACCCTATGGGACTCCCAATCATGGATGTGACACAGCCCGGACACAGCTATTGCGCTCATAATTCCGACTGTGGAAATAGCTAAAATATTTCTGACTTTAGATTCACCCATTGTGCTAGGCTTGTTCAAATAGAGCCCTCTACATTCTACATTTCTCAACTACCCAAGATTAGATGAAAAATCAAACATGGCTCAGAGAGGAAATAGATATTAAATGCCTGCCCGGCTCTCAGATTCATCTTAAGGTAGCTAGGTGGGACAGCCACATATCACAGGCATAGAAAGTACATTTTCTTCAACCCGTAGGGGTGGGAGGGCCAAGAGACCTGAGTGGGCAGAACAGAGTGCTCGGGTTGGGTTATAGGGTTTGAGCATAGCCTGAAGGTAAGGAGGGACAGTTCCTCTTGCTGCTCAGTAGGTAAGCACCATGTTCTTGAAGTGGATGCGAGCTTCAACTAGAAGCCAGTGGAGTGTGTGGAGAAGCGGGTTGACATGAGAGATCTTGGGAAGGTTGAACACCAGGTGTGCTGCATGCTGGATAAGTTTCAGGGGTTTGATGGCACAACGGGGAGCCCAACCAACAGTGAGTTGCAGTAGTCCAGACGGGAGAGGACAAGTGCCTAGATTAGGACCTGTGCCGGTTCCTGTGTGAGGTAGGGTTGTACTCTACGAATGTTGTAGAGCATGAACCTGCAGGAGTGTGTCACTGCTTTGATGTTTACAGAGAACGACAGGGTGTTGTCCAGGGTCACGCCAAGGTTCTTTACACTCTGGGAGGGTGACCCTGTGGAGTTGTCAACCGTGACGGAAAGGCCATTGAGCGTGCAGGACTTCTTCGGGAGGAGGAGCAGTTCCGTTGAGATATCTGCCAGGCACTCAGAGATGCGTGTCGCCAACTGGGTGTCAGAAGGGGGGGGAAGGAGAAAAGTAGTTGAGTGCCATCCACATAGCAATGATAGGACAGACCATGTGAGGATATGACGGAGTCGAGTGACTTGGTGTATAGAGAGAAGAGGAGAGGGCCTAGAACCGAGCCCTGGGGGACACCAGTAGTGAGAGTAGGTGGTGCAGACACAGATCCTCTCCATGTCACCTGGTAGGAGCGGCCTGCCAGGTAGGATGTAATCCAAGAGTATGCATAGCCTAGGACGCCCAGCCCTGATAGGGTGGATAGAAGGATCTGGCGGTTCACGGTGTCAAAAGGCAGCGGATAGATCTAGGAGGATGAACAGAGGAGAGAGAGTCAGCTTTGGCAATGCGGAGAGCCTCCATGACTATAGTTTTTGACGCCAGATGAGTCAAGTGTTGGTTTCTTGAGGAGGGGAGCAACTCGACACAAAGAAGAGTCTTGTTTGAGTGCAGTCTTGTTTGAGTGACCCGTGAAGGTCTGAGAGAAGAGAGAGAGAGAGAGAGAGAGAGAGAGAGAGAGAGAGAGAGAGAGAGAGAGAGAGAGAGAGAGAGAGAGAATTGCCTGCCTTGTGATTGGAGGGGATTGGGAAAGGGTGAGGTCAAAAGAGGCCAAATCAACAGTAATAGTCCATCCCAATCAACAGTAATAGTCCATCCCAATCAACAGTAATAGTCCATCCCAATCAACAGTAATAGTCCATCCAAATCAACAGTAATAGTCCATCCTAAACAACAGTAATAGTCCATCCCAAACAACAGTAATAGTCCATCCCAATCAACAGTAATAGTCCATCCCAATCAACAGTAATAGTCCATCCCAATCAACAGTAATAGTCCATCCCAATCAACAGTAATAGTCCATCCCAATCAACAGTAATAGTCCATCCCAATCAACAGTAATAGTCCATCCCAATCAACAGTAATAGTCCATCCCAATCAACAGTAATAGTCCAAATCCAGTAATAGTCCATCCCAATCAACAGTAATAGTCCATCCCAATCAACAGTAATAGTCCATCCCAAACAACAGTAATAGTCCATCCCAAACAACAGTAATAGTCCATCCCAATCAACAGTAATAGTCCATCCCAATCAACAGTAATAGTCCATCCCAATCAACAGTAATAGTCCATCCCAATCAACAGTAATAGTCCATCCCAATCAACAGTAATAGTCCATCCCAAACAACAGTAATAGTCCATCCCAATCAACAGTAATAGTCCATCCCAATCAACAGTAATAGTCCCTCCAAATCAACAGTAATAGTCCCTCCAAATCAACAGTAATAGTCCCTCCAAATCAACAGTAATAGTCCATCCCAATCAACAGTAATAGTCCCTCCAAATCAACAGTAATAGTCCATCCCAATCAACAGTAATAGTCCCTCCAAATCAACAGTAATAGTATAATAATAGTGTTATTTTGATAGTTTACAATAATAGTGATTTAACATTTTTTTTTGGAATGACTACCTCATCTCTGTACCCCAATACAATTAATTATCTGTAGGGACCCTCAGTCAAGCAGTGAATTTAAAACACAGATTCAACTACAAAGACCAGGGAGGTTTTTCAATGCCTCGCAAAGAAAGATGAGTAAACATGTAAAAAGCAGACATTGAATATCCCTTTGAGCATGGTAAAATTATTACCTATACTTTGGATGGTGTATCAATACATCCAGTCACTACAAAGATACAGGCCAACGGTGACTTTAAAACAGTTAGAGTTTAATGGCTGTGATAGGAGAACACTGAGGATGGATCAACAACATTGTATTTAGTCCACAATACTATTCTGAAAATAATAATTGGCAAACGTTGCACAAATCAGGTGTGGAAAGCTCTTACCCAGACTTACCCAGACTTACCCAGACATACCCAGACTTACCCAGACATACCCAGACTTACCCAGACATACCCAGATTTACCCAGACTTACCCAGACTTACCCAGACTTACCCAGACAAACCCAGACTTGCCCAGACATACCCAATCTTACCCAGACTTACCCAGACTTACGCAGACATACCCAGACATACCCAGACTTACCCAGACATACCCAGACATACGCATACTTACCCAGACTTACCCAGGCATACCCAGACCTACTCAGGCATACCCAGACTTACCCAGAAATGCTCACAGCTGTAATCGCTGCCAAAGGTGCTTCTACAAAGATTTGACTCAGTGGCGTGAATACTTATGTAAATTTTTAAAATTTTAAAATATTTTTTCCAATTTGTCATTAGGGATACTGTAGGGTATTGTGTGTAGATGGGTGAGGAAAAAATATATATTTAATCCATTTTGAATTCAGGCTGTAACATGAGAAAATGTGGAATAAGTTGAGGGATATGGATACTTTCTGAAGATACTGTATGTATCTGAACCTATTTTATTTTAAAATCGCACACAGAGTTAGTTATATGGATAATTGTTAGTTGCTCATGGCAGCCTGCACGACCCCGGTCAGCCTTCAACTTGAGTCATTGCAATGTCACTTCCTGGAGTAGCTTCAACTGTGTATGTTAAAGGAAAACCCACCCAGAAACTATCTGAAATCATCCCTGTATGATGCATTTGTCACGTTCTGACCTTAGTTCTTATGTGATGTCGTTGTTTTTAGGTTGGTCAGGGCGTGAGTTGGGTGGGTTGTCTATGTTATTTTTTCTATGTTGTGGTTTTGTGTTGGTATGAACTGGTATGGTTCTCAATCAGAGGCAGGTGTTGTTCGTTGTCTCTGATTGAGAGTCATACTTAGGTAGCCTTTTTCCCACCTGTGTGGTGTGGGTTGTTGTTTTCTGTTATGTGTCTGTTACCTTACAGAACTGTTTCGTTTCTCCTTTGTTATTTTTTTTGAGTGGTCTCTGTTTAATAAATATAATGATGAACACTTACCACGCTGCGCTTTGGTCCTCACCTCAGTCCAACGACGAGCGTTACAGCATTTTGTCGTGGAAAGGGACATAATTAGTCATGCTATCCTGTGTTTCACTGCTTACAGAAGAGGCTCTTGTTATCTGCTAGTGTTTTTATCTAACCTGATATAAACGTGTCTTTGTGTGACTTTAGTCATAAGACTGGGCGTAATAGCTAAGATCCGTTTAGGTGCGACCACAGCCTGTGAGACATCCCGTGGGTTTACTATCTGCAGGAAGTCAGCTGTGTGGAACCTTGCCGGAAGGAGCACATTACAGTGTGAACTGTGACAAAACGCAGTTATACGGTTGAGTCCTCATGCTATCAACCTCGGGCCATCTAAATCTGCACAGACAAACCAATCACCTTTTTACACTATGTTCCGCCCAACAGTCAACTGAACTCATTCAACGGAAATGTGTCTTACGCATTTAACCCAACCTCTGAATCCGAGAAGGGCGGGGGAGAAGTTGTTTTTAGGGGTTAACTGACAGATTTTTCCAACTGTATTTACTCTACACATTAGGGGAGAGGAGCCTTGCTGTATTTACTCTACCAGTTACACAGGGGAGAGGAGCCTTGCTGTATTTACTCTACCAGTTACATAGAGGAGAGGAGCCTTGCTGTATTTACTCTACCAGTTACATAGAGGAGAGGAGCCTTGCTGTATTTACTCTACCAGTTACATAGAGGAGAGGAGCCTTGCTGTATTTACTCTACCAGTTACACAGGGGAGAGGAGCCTTGCTGTATTTACTCTACCAGTTACATAGAGGAGAGGAGCCTTGCTGTATTTACTCTACCAGTTACACAGGGGAGAGGAGCCTTGCTGTATTTACTCTACCAGTTACATAGAGGAGAGGAGCCTTGCTGTATTTACTCTACCAGTTACACAGGGGAGAGGAGCCTTGCTGTATTTACTCTACCAGTTACATAGAGGAGAGGAGCCTTGCTGTATTTACTCTACCAGTTACATAGAGGAGAGGAGCCTTGCTGTATTTACTCTACCAGTTACACAGGGGAGAGGAGCCTTGCTGTATTTACTCTACCAGTTACACAGTAGAGGAGAAGAGCCTTGCTGTATTTACTCTACCAGTTACATAGAGGAGAGGAGCCTTGCTGTATTTACTCTACCAGTTACACAGGGGAGAGGAGCCTTGCTGTATTTACTCTACCAGTTACATAGAGGAGAGGAGCCTTGCTGTATTTACTCTACCAGTTACATAGAGGGGAGAGGAGCCTTGCTGTATTTACTCTACCAGTTACATAGGGAGAGGAGCCTTGCTGTATTTACTCTACCAGTTACATAGAGGAGAGGAGCCTTGCTGTATTTACTCTACCAGTTACATAGAGGAGAGGAGCCTTGCTGTATTTACTCTACCAGTTACAGCCTTGCTGTATTTACTCTACCAGTTACAGGAGGAAGGAGCCTTGCTGTATTTACTCTACCAGTTACACAGTAGAGGAGAAGAGCCTTGCTGTATTTACTCTACCAGTTACACAGTAGAGGGAGAGGAGCCTTGCTGTATTTACTCTACCAGTTACATAGAGGAGAGGAGCCTTGCTGTATTTACTCTACCAGTTACACAGTAGAGGAGAGGAGCCTTGCTGTATTTACTCTACCAGTTACACAGTAGAGGAGAAGAGCCTTGCTGTATTTACTCTACCAGTTACACAGTAGAGGAGAAGAGCCTTGCTGTATTTACTCTACCAGTTACATAGAGGAGAGGAGCCTTGCTGTATTTACTCTACCAGTTACACAGAGGAGAGGAGCCTTGCTGTATTTACTCTACCAGTTACACAGTAGAGGAGAGGAGCCTTGCTGTATTTACTCTACCAGTTACACAGGGGAGAGGAGCCTTGCTGTATTTACTCTACCAGTTACACAGGGGAGAGGAGCCTTGCTGTATTTACTCTACCAGTTACACAGTAGAGGAGAAGAGCCTTGCTGTATTTACTCTACCAGTCAGATTTGCTCCTCCGCCTTGGCTATATTTTCCCGGTTTGAGAACTGTCAGGTCTTTTATCCTCCTCGTTCTCTGCCTGTCTATTTTCCTTTTAGTTTCCTGTAAAGGTTAACCAATCTTTGCTTAAGCGCTGGCAGGAAGACGAATGACCATGCTCAATCAAAGCTCAAATCGCCTCTCCCTCCATGACTGTTTCACGGGCCCTCCACTTCAACACACAGGCCTAATGTATTGAGGGCTCTTACTACAACATACTGTGTGTCCAAACATTTGAAAATAAAGCTAAATTGCAATTTACATCAAAATATTGACGTTCATATTTCAGGCGTTGGCTTGTTGGTGGTCTTTTTAGTCTGTCGGGTGATTCCAGCTTCTCTCTTCTTTAATTATCTTTCTTCTGTCCTTCCCTGCTGTTTGTCGTTTTCTTTCTACGTAATTTAATTGTTAAAGAACACAGTCCCAGCTATGTCTGGCTGATCAAAGATCTGCTGGTATTGGAGACCGAGCGCATTGATGGTGTTGGAATAACGCAGTATGAGATATGAATATTTACAGGAGGGGAGAACTAAATTGCAGAGCCTGTGAAGATCAAATTAACACTTGTAACAATATATTTTGGATATGAATAACATGATTCTCCTCCTACGATAGTGTCCAGTGCCTACGGAATGTATTCACACACCCATTTTGTTAGGTTCCAGCCTTATTCTAAAATGGATTAAATAGTTGTTTTTCCTCATCAATCTACACACAATACCCCATAATGACAAAGCAAAAACAGTTTTTTAGCGAATGTTTAAAGAAAATAAACAAACGAAAAATATCACATTTACAGAAGTATTCAGACCCTTTACTCAGCACTTTGTTGAAGTACCTTTGGCAGCGATTACAGCCTTGAGTCTTCTTGGGTATGACGATACAAGCTTGGCACACCTGTATTTGGGGTGTTTCTCCCATTCTTCTCCGCAGATCCTCTCAAGCTCTGTCAGGTTGGATGGGGAGCGTTGCTGCACAGCTATTTTCAGGTCTCTCCAGAGATTTTCGGTCGGGTTCAAGTCTGGGCTCTGACATTCAGAGACTTGTCCCAAAGGTGCTGCAGGTAGCCTAGTGGTTAGAGTGTAGAGGGGGCAGGTAGCCTAGTGGTTAGAGTGTAGAGGAGGTAGGTAGCCTAGTGGTTAGAGTGTAGAGGGGGCAGGTAGCCTAGTGGTTAGAGTGTAGAGGGGGCAGGTAGCCTAGTGGTTAGAGTGTAGAGGGGGCAGGTAGCCTAGTGGTTAGAGTGTAGGGGCGGCAGGTAGCCTAGTGGTTAGAGTGTAGAGGGGGCAGGTAGCCTAGTGGTTAGAGAGTAGGGGCGGCAGGTAGCCTAGTGGTTAGAGTGTAGAGGGCGGCAGGTAGCCTAGTGGTTAGAGTGTAGAGGGGGCAGGTAGCCTAGTGGTTAGAGAGTAGGGGCGGCAGGTAGCCTAGTGATTAGAGTGTAGAGGGGTTAGGCAGCCTAGTGGTTAGAGTGTAGAGGGGGCAGGTAGCCTAGTGGTTAGAGTGTAGGGGCGGCAGGTAGCCTAGTGATTAGAGTGTAGAGGGGTTAGGTAGCCTAGTGGTTAGAGTGTAGGGGCGGCAGGTAGCCTAGTGATTAGAGTGTAGAGGGGTTAGGTAGCCTAGTGGTTAGAGTGTAGAGGGGGCAGGTAGCCTAGTGGTTAGAGTGTAGGGGCGGCAGGTAGCCTAGTGATTAGAGTGTAGAGGGGTTAGGTAGCCTAGTGATTAGAGTGTAGAGGGGTTAGGTAGCCTAGTGGTTAGAGTGTAGGGGCGGCAGGTAGCCTAGTGATTAGAGTGTAGAGGGGTTAGGTAGCCTAGTGATTAGAGTGTAGAGGGGTTAGGTAGCCTAGTGGTTAGAGTGTAGGGGCGGCAGGTAGCCTCGTGGTTAGAGTGTGGGGCGGCAGGTAGCCTAGTGGTTAGAGTGTAGGGGCGGCAGGTAGCCTAGTGGTTAGAGTGTAGGGGCGGCAGGTAGCCTAGTGGTTAGAGTGTAGGGGCGGCAGGTAGCCTAGTGGTTAGAGTGTAGGGGCGGCAGGTAGCCTAGTGGTTAGAGTGTAGGGGCGGCAGGTAGCCTAGTGGTTAGAGTGTAGGGGTGGCAGGTAGCCTAGTGGTTAGAGTGTTGGACTAGTAATCGGAAGGTTGCAAGTTCAAACCCCTGAGCTGACAAGATACAAATCTGTCGTTCTGCCCCTGAACAGGCAGTTAACCCACTGTTCCTAGGCTGTCATTGAAAATAAGAATTTGTTCTTATCTGACTTAACTGACTTGCCTAGTTTAAATAAAGGTAAAAATGTGTTGTCTTGGCTGTGTGCTTAGGGTCGTTGTCCTGTGTGGAAGGTGAACCTTCGCCCCAGTGTGAGGTCCTGAGTGCTCTGGAGCAGGTTTTTATCAAGGATCTCTCCGTTCCTCGTTCCCTTGATCCTGACTAGTCTCCCAGTCCTTGCCCCTGAAAACACCCCCTACCACCCTCTCTTTCTATCCCTCTCTACCACGGCCCTCTCTTTCTACCCCTCTCTACCACCCTCTCTTTCTACCCCTCTCTACCACGGCCCTCTCTTTCTACCCCTCTCTACCACGGCCCTCTCTTTCTACCCCTCTCTACCACCCTCTCTTTCTATCCCTCTACCACGGCCCTCTCTTTCTACCCCTCTCTATACCACCCTCTCTTTCTACCCCTCTCTACCACGGCCCTCTCTTTCTACCCCTCTCTACCACCCTCTCTTTCTACCCCTCTCTACCACGGCCCTCTCTTTCTACCCCTCTCTACCACGGCCCTCTCTTTCTACCCCTCTCTACCACGGCCCTCTCTTTCTACCCCTCTCTATCACGGCCCTCTCTTTCTACCCCTCTCTACCACGGCCCTCTCTTTCTACCCCTCTCTACCACGGCCCTCTCTTTCTACCCCTCTCTTCCACGGCCCTCTCTTTCTACCCCTCTCTATCACGGCCCTCTCTTTCTACCCCTCTCTACCATGGCCCTCTCTTTCTACCCCTCTCTACCACCCTCTCTTTGTTCGGCTTGTTTTAGAAAGGCCGATATTTTGAACATGGTTCCAAAAAAACAGAAAGTGAGTTTCTGATCTTGATAAAAGGAACGTGGTGAACCATTCTTACTCATCTACTGGAGAACCAGTTCGGGTTGAAGTATAACTTTTGTATGACTGAAGCTTTTAGTGAGAAGTTTAATGCTTTGTTATTTAAAAAACATGTCCCCGAACTCATATACATTTTATATATATATTTATATTTATATAACAGTTTCGGGATTTATATTATATATTTATATATACTCAGCAAAAAAAGAAAGTCCTCTCACTGTCAACTGCGTTTATTTTCATCAAATCTACTCTACACTACCTATAGCCTATACTACACTACCTATAGCCTATACTTCACTACCTATAGCCTACTCTACACTACCTATAGCCTATACTTCACTACCTATAGCCTACTCTACACTACCTATAGCCTATACTACACTACCTATAGCCTATACTACACTACCTATAGCCTATACTACACAACCTATAGCCTATACTACACAACCTATAGCCTATACTACACTACACTACCTATAGCCTATACTACACTACCTATAGCCTATACTACACTACCTATAGCCTATACTACACTACACTACCTATAGCCTATACTACACTACCTATAGCCTATACTTCACTACCTATAGCCTATACTACACTACCTATAGCCTATACTACACTACACTACCTATAGCCTATACTACACTACACTACCTATAGCCTATACTACACTACACTACCTATAGCCTATACTACACTACACTACACTACCTATAGCCTATACTACACTACACTAGCTATAGCCTATACTACACTACCTATAGCCTATACTACACTACACTACCTATAGCCTATACTCCACTACACTACCTATAGCCTATACTACACTACACTACCTATAGCCTATACTACACTACACTACACTACCTATAGCCTATACTACACTACACTACCTATAGCCTATACTACACTACCTATAGCCTATACTACACTACACTACCTATAGCCTATACTCCACTACACTACCTATAGCCTATACTACACTACACTACCTATAGCCTATACTACACTACCTATAGCCTATACTACACTACACTACCTATAGCCTATACTACACTACACTACCTATAGCCTACTCTACACTACCTATAGCCTATACTACACTACACTACCTATAGCCTATACTACACTACACTACACTACCTATAGCCTATACTACACTACACTACCTATAGCCTATACTACACTACCTACAGCCTACTCTACACTACCTATAGCCTATACTACACTACACTACCTATAGCCTATACTCCACTACACTACCTATAGCCTATACTACACTACACTACCTATAGCCTATACTACACTACCTATAGCCTACTCTACACTACCTATAGCGTATACTACACTACACTACCTATAGCCTATACTACACTACACTTTAGCCTATATACACTACCTATAGCCTATACTACACTACACTACCTATAGCCTATTAATACACTACCTATTGCCTATACTACACTACACTACACTACCTATAGCCTATACTACACTGCAGTACCTATAGCCTAACTACACTACACTACCTATAGCCTATTTCACTACCTATAGCCTATACTACTACCTTTATATAACCTATAGCCTATACTACACTGCACTACCTTAGCCTATACTACACTACCTATAGCCTATACTACTACACTACCTACAGCCTATACTAACTACACTACATATAGCCTATACTACACTACCTATAGCCTACACTACACTACACTACCTACAGCCTATACTATACTACCTATAGCCTACACTACACTACCTATAGCCTACACTACACTACCTATGGCCTATACTACACTACCTATAGCCTATACTACACTACACTACCTATAGCCTACTCTACACTACCTATAGCCTATACTACACTACACTACCTATAGCCTATACTCCACTACACTACCTATAGCCTATACTACACTACACTACCTATAGCCTATACTACACTACACTACCTATATCCTATACTACACTACCTACAGCCTACTCTACACTACCTATAGTGTATACTACACTACACTACCTATAGCCTATACTACACTACACTACCTATAGCCTATACTACACTACCTATAGCCTACTCTACACTACCTATAGCCTATACTACACTACACTACCTATAGCCTATACTACACTGCACTACCTATAGCCTATACTACACTACACTACACTACCTATAGCCTATACTACACTGCACTACCTATAGCCTATACTACACTACACTACCTATAGCCTATACTTCACTACCTATAGCCTATACTACACTACCTATAGCCTATACTACACTACCTATAGCCTATACTACACTGCACTACCTATATCCTATACTACACTACACTACACTACCTATAGCCTATACTACACTGCACTACCTATAGCCTATACTACACTACACTACCTATAGCCTATACTACACTACACTACCTATAGCCTATACTACACTACACTACCTATAGCCTATACTACACTGCACTACCTATAGCCTATACTACACTACACTACCTATAGCCTATACTACACTACACTACACTACCTATAGCCTATACTACACTGCACTACCTATAGCCTATACTCCACTACACTACCTATAGCCTATACTACACTACACTACCTATAGCCTATACTACACCACCTATAGCCTACTCTACACTACCTATAGCCTATACTACACTACACTACCTATAGCCTATACTACACTACACTACACTACCTATAGCCTATACTACACTACACTACCTATAGCCTATACTACACTACCTATAGCCTATACTACACTACACTACCTATAGCCTATACTCCACTACACTACCTATAGCCTATACTCCACTACACTACCTATAGCCGATACTACACTACACTACCTATAGCCTATACTACACTACACTACCTATAGCCTACTCTACACTACCTATAGCCTATACTACACTACACTACCTATAGCCTATACTACACTACACTACACTACCTATAGCCTATACTACACTACACTACCTATAGCCTATACTACACTACCTACAGCCTACTCTACACTACCTATAGCCTATACTACACTACACTACCTATAGCCTATACTCCACTACACTACCTATAGCCTATACTACACTACACTACCTATAGCCTATACTACACTACCTATAGCCTACTCTACACTACCTATAGCGTATACTACACTACACTACCTATAGCCTATACTACACTACACTACCTATAGCCTATACTACACTACCTATAGCCTATACTACACTACACTACCTATAGCCTATACTACACTACACTACCTATAGCCTATACTACACTACACTACACTACCTATAGCCTATACTACACTGCACTACCTATAGCCTATACTACACTACACTACCTATAGCCTATACTTCACTACCTATAGCCTATACTACACTACCTATAGCCTATACTACACTACCTATAGCCTATACTACACTGCACTACCTATAGCCTATACTACACTACCTATAGCCTATACTACACTACACTACCTACAGCCTATACTACACTACACTACATATAGCCTATACTACACTACCTATAGCCTACACTACACTACACTACCTACAGCCTATACTATACTACCTATAGCCTACACTACACTACCTATAGCCTACACTACACTACCTATGGCCTATACTACACTACCTATAGCCTATACTACACTACACTACCTATAGCCTACTCTACACTACCTATAGCCTATACTACACTACACTACCTATAGCCTATACTCCACTACACTACCTATAGCCTATACTACACTACACTACCTATAGCCTATACTACACTACACTACCTATATCCTATACTACACTACCTATAGCCTACTCTACACTACCTATAGTGTATACTACACTACACTACCTATAGCCTATACTACACTACACTACCTATAGCCTATACTACACTACACTACCTATAGCCTATACTACACTACCTATAGCCTACTCTACACTACCTATAGCCTATACTACACTACACTACCTATAGCCTATACTACACTACACTACCTATAGCCTATACTACACTACACTGCACTACCTATAGCCTATACTACACTACACTACCTATAGCCTATACTTCACTACCTATAGCCTATACTACACTACCTATAGCCTATACTACACTACCTATAGCCTATACTACACTGCACTACCTATATCCTATACTACACTACACTACACTACCTATAGCCTATACTACACTGCACTACCTATAGCCTATACTACACTACACTACCTATAGCCTATACTACACTACACTACCTATAGCCTATACTACACTACACTACCTATAGCCTATACTACACTGCACTACCTATAGCCTATACTACACTACACTACCTATAGCCTATACTACACTACACTACACTACCTATAGCCTATACTACACTGCACTACCTATAGCCTATACTACACTACACTACCTATAGCCTATACTTCACTACCTATAGCCTATACTTCACTACCTATAGCCTACACTACACTACCTATAGCCTATACTTCACTACCTATAGCCTATACTACACTACCTATAGCCTATACTACACTACACTACCTACAGCCTATACTACACTACACTACCTACAGCCTATACTATACTACCTATAGCCTACACTACACTACCTATAGCCTACACTACACTACCTATGGCCTATACTACACTACCTATAGCCTATACTACACTACACTACCTATAGCCTATACTACACTACACTACCAATAGACTATACAACACTATCTATAGCCTATACTACACTACCTATAGCCGATACTACACTATCTATAGCCTACACTACACTACCTAAAGCCTATACTACACTACAATACCCATAGCCTATACTACACTACACTACACTACACTACACTACACTACCTATAGCCTATACTACACTACACTACCTATTGCCTATACTACACTACCTATAGCCTACTCTACACTACCTATATCCTATACTACACCACACTACCTATAGCCTATACTACACCACACTACCTATAGCCTATACTACACTACACTACCTATAGCCTATACTACACTACCTATAGCCTATACTACACTACACTACCTATAGCCTATACTACACTACACTACACTACCTATAGCCTATACTACACTACCTATAGCCTATACTACACTACCTATAGCCTCTACTACACTACACTACCTATAGCCTATACTACACTACACTAACTATAGCCTATACTACACTACACTACCTATAGCCTATACTACACTACCTATAGCCTATACTACACTGCACTACCTATAGCCTACTCTACACTACCTATATCCTATACTACACCACACTACCTATAGCCTATACTACACCACACTACCTATAGCCTATACTACACTACACTACCTATAGCCTATACTACACTACCTATAGCCTATACTACACTACACTACCTATAGCCTATACTACACTACACTACACTACACTACCTATAGCCTATACTACACTACCTATAGCCTATACTACACTACCTATAGACTCTACTACACTACACTACCTATAGCCTATACTACACTACACTAACTATAGCCTATACTACACTACACTACCTATAGCCTATACTACACTACCTATAGCCTATACTACACTGCACTACCTATAGCCTATACTACACTACCTATAGCCTATACTACACTACCTATAGCCGATACTACACTATCTATAGCCTATACTACACTATCTATAGCCTACACTACACTACCTAAAGCCTATACTACACTACAATACCCATAGCCTATACTACACTACACTACACTACACTACACTACACTACACTACCTATAGCCTATACTACACTACACTACCTATTGCCTATACTACACTACCTATAGCCTACTCTACACTACCTATATCCTATACTACACCACACTACCTATAGCCTATACTACACCACACTACCTATAGCCTATACTACACTACACTACCTATAGCCTATACTACACTACCTATAGCCTATACTACA